>NW_019387989.1:0-8353 GCF_000671375.1 Centruroides sculpturatus
GTTACCTTGTCCGTAGTGTACTGTCTGAATTCTTCCATCTTTTTGTGTTCTGGACGATAATGTTCGGAAGGGTCTAGCATTAAGACCGAGTTGTCCAGCAACGTGTTGTTAATATGAGGCATGTCGACGACTGCTACGCTCATTGTAGTTGATTTGATAGAAAAATATAAGCTTACAATAGCTTATATTTTAGTTATATTTAAAGTGATGCTCTGCCAGTCTGTTCGAAAGCTTTTATAGAAAAATTTGAAAGTTGAATGGAAACTAATTTCGAGATTATTGGAGTTGTATTGGCGAAAGGCGACACACCCACCATTTGATTGGTTATTGATAAAGAAAATTGCTATCGACGTTACATAAATATCAGCTGATAGTGACGTCGAATTGACGAAGTTGTAACCAGTTTGATCCGGTTCATGTGCTTAATTAAATATAATACGTCAATTAAATACGTCAGTTTAATTAGATTTGATATTCATTTTGTTTATATTATTTAAACGAAACGATGAAATACAATTTGCATTATACAGTACTTACTTTAAAATATGACTAAAATAATATAATTTATTAGGCCTATAAAAATGTAAAAAATGCATTATTTCTGATTAAAATTGAATTCGAATTCTATATTAATTTAATGTTGTTAAATATTCACTTATTTAATTTATTTGTTAAATAAAATATGTCTTCATATAACGTACTGTACGTAATTAGATGAAACGAGGCTTTAGGGTGTAACTATTACATAATTCTAAATTTTAATTATGAAAGAATTAGTTGTACACAAGAGTTGTAAGATTTATTTGATTATATCATTGAATAAGTGTTTTAGTTATATCGTTCTTTATATATTCTTAAACTTCAAGACAAAGGTTTCATAAGACTTTCGAGATATTTTTCAATCCTTCCGAAGAAATTTTATAAATTCATAGTAAAGTTTGAAATAAATATAAAAATATTTATTGATAATTAATTTTGTGTAATAGAATTAATTATTCGCAAAATTATTAATAGATTTATAAATTTTTTTAAAATAAAAACGACACTAAGTTTATGTAGAAAAAAAAAAACACAGATGTGGCATTTAGAATAAGATTTTTTGATGATAAATTTCATATAGACTTTCAAGGATATTAATATCAATTTCCGTTCGAAAATTTAAAGCAATTTTAATAATTTTAAATCAATATTTCTTTATATTTATGTATAAATTAATTTTAAAAATGCGTATTATATATGAGAAGTTTATGAGCAATTTAAAAATTGCACTTATATATCTTTTTGTACAGTTTTTTGCATGTATTAATATAAAATATAAATATTAAATTACAAAACCTGACTAATATTTATGGGTTTATAGATCTGATAAGCAATGATTCATCTTAATTATACATTTTAAACAGTTAATTATTCTATACATTTGAAGCTTAATTTGGAAAATAGATAAAGAATTCTCTTGATTTTATGCAAGACAAATTAATATATTAGTTGATAAATATATAGCAAATACAGTGTAAACTTTTTTTGAATTATTTCTGCTTTTATTACGTATTTTTCTGAGAAGAATGAGTCACATGTCTCAGCAAATCTCATCACAAATTCGACGAGATTAATTTAACAGAAAAGTAAATAATAACCTACATTAATGTGATGATAATGTCATACTAATTTTCCTCTGTAATTAATAGAGCTTTAAATTATTGTAATACTTAATGCATTAACTTATCCGATTATGAAGTTCATGAAAAATGAATGTATTATCACGTCGTTTAAATGCGTTTTTAATTATTTTTCATTAAAATTTAAATAATAAATATCTTTCTATAGGATTTAGTAAATTAATGTTCTCGTCATTCGATAATAATAGTAATTTAGTACATTTTATACTTGAAAAATAATCTTATAAAATGTTCTCAAAATCGCTTTTGTTTATAAAAATACAAATTTAATATCGAGTTTTAATTTGTGAAGTTATTTCGATGAAGCTAAACAGATAAATGATGCGCTTCGGCGAATCACTTGTTATATAACGATGAACAGCGATTATCTTGACGTATGTATGACGTATTTAGAACAGATCATACACATTGAATTTCATATAATAAATGGCTAATGTATAATTCATCTGCTAAAGCGATAACATTCGTTTCATATGATATCGTTAACGCGATTAACGGAATCCCAATGATATGATGCGGAAGAGACTTTTATAATTTTGTCAATGATTCAACGTGGATTCATCGGAATATTTCAAACTTCACACTCATAATTAACAAAACATGATATTTAAATATAAATCTTGCATTATTTATCTCTATATTCAGTTGAAACAAATGATAGATCGTGTTCAGTTTATACAAAAACACATTACTATATTTTAATCGTGGGAGCAGTGAATATCGATATTAAATATCTTGAGATCAGCTTAAATATCTAAGAAAATAGCAATTTTCTTATAGCAATATGTACAATTATATTGTTACAGGACTATAATATAAATTTTGTCTTTTTTAAAACTGTTTACATTAGATTTAATATTATTGTATACAGAGGGTATCCAGGTATGTATATGGAGCTGTAGCAATCCTTTTAATACCAAAGCAAGCAAATATAAAATACATTTAAAATAAAAATAAACATAATAATGCATATAGCGTGATTTCAAATAGGTAAAGTTAGTTAACTAAAGAAATTATAAGGTAACTGAGTAACATTCTCTGAAAAACATAGGGGTCATGGGCTTGGCATCTTCCAAATCTGCCTGGAGCAGCACCTAAATTCTCAAAATCCTAGATACTCCACTGGATATAGGATCACTATTGAATAGATGAAGTTTTCTTTCCCATTATTTGTCTGGCTATTCATCTTATATAAAACAAAATCATTAATTTCCTTTATGTTAATGCTAAACTGATATTGTAACACCTTGTTTTGAGCAGTGTAATTATATAGACTTGATAAGATGTGCGAAGTTACATTAATCTTTCTAGAGTGTAATTTTGACTGTAGGAAGATCAGAAAGAGGTCAAGAGGAAGTTGATATTTTCGAAGATAAAAGGTAAATAACTTCACAAAAACCAGAAATAGCTTCATAAAAGTTTAAAGAATAGCTATCAACTTTATAGCAATGATTATTTTTTATTCTGTCTGATAATGTTAAGTATTCAGATTGTCTTTAGGACCTTCTAACAAAAAGAAAGTCAAACGAATTTACTAGATAAAATGGCATGTCGACGACTGCTACGCTCATTGTAGTTGATTTGATAGAAAAATATAAGCTTACAATAGCTTATATTTTAGTTATATTTAAAGTGATGCTCTGCCAGTCTGTTCGAAAGCTTTTATAGAAAAATTTGAAAGTTGAATGGAAACTAATTTCGAGATTATTGGAGTTGTATTGGCGAAAGGCGACACACCCACCATTTGATTGGTTATTGATAAAGAAAATTGCTATCGACGTTACATAAATATCAGCTGATAGTGACGTCGAATTGACGAAGTTGTAACCAGTTTGATCCGGTTCATGTGCTTAATTAAATATAATACGTCAATTAAATACGTCAGTTTAATTAGATTTGATATTCATTTTGTTTATATTATTTAAACGAAACGATGAAATACAATTTGCATTATACAGTACTTACTTTAAAATATGACTAAAATAATATAATTTATTAGGCCTATAAAAATGTAAAAAATGCATTATTTCTGATTAAAATTGAATTCGAATTCTATATTAATTTAATGTTGTTAAATATTCACTTATTTAATTTATTTGTTAAATAAAATATGTCTTCATATAACGTACTGTACGTAATTAGATGAAACGAGGCTTTAGGGTGTAACTATTACATAATTCTAAATTTTAATTATGAAAGAATTAGTTGTACACAAGAGTTGTAAGATTTATTTGATTATATCATTGAATAAGTGTTTTAGTTATATCGTTCTTTATATATTCTTAAACTTCAAGACAAAGGTTTCATAAGACTTTCGAGATATTTTTCAATCCTTCCGAAGAAATTTTATAAATTCATAGTAAAGTTTGAAATAAATATAAAAATATTTATTGATAATTAATTTTGTGTAATAGAATTAATTATTCGCAAAATTATTAATAGATTTATAAATTTTTTTAAAATAAAAACGACACTAAGTTTATGTAGAAAAAAAAACACAGATGTGGCATTTAGAATAAGATTTTTTGATGATAAATTTCATATAGACTTTCAAGGATATTAATATCAATTTCCGTTCGAAAATTTAAAGCAATTTTAATAATTTTAAATCAATATTTCTTTATATTTATGTATAAATTAATTTTAAAAATGCGTATTATATATGAGAAGTTTATGAGCAATTTAAAAATTGCACTTATATATCTTTTTGTACAGTTTTTTGCATGTATTAATATAAAATATAAATATTAAATTACAAAACCTGACTAATATTTATGGGTTTATAGATCTGATAAGCAATGATTCATCTTAATTATACATTTTAAACAGTTAATTATTCTATACATTTGAAGCTTAATTTGGAAAATAGATAAAGAATTCTCTTGATTTTATGCAAGACAAATTAATATATTAGTTGATAAATATATAGCAAATACAGTGTAAACTTTTTTTGAATTATTTCTGCTTTTATTACGTATTTTTCTGAGAAGAATGAGTCACATGTCTCAGCAAATCTCATCACAAATTCGACGAGATTAATTTAACAGAAAAGTAAATAATAACCTACATTAATGTGATGATAATGTCATACTAATTTTCCTCTGTAATTAATAGAGCTTTAAATTATTGTAATACTTAATGCATTAACTTATCCGATTATGAAGTTCATGAAAAATGAATGTATTATCACGTCGTTTAAATGCGTTTTTAATTATTTTTCATTAAAATTTAAATAATAAATATCTTTCTATAGGATTTAGTAAATTAATGTTCTCGTCATTCGATAATAATAGTAATTTAGTACATTTTATACTTGAAAAATAATCTTATAAAATGTTCTCAAAATCGCTTTTGTTTATAAAAATACAAATTTAATATCGAGTTTTAATTTGTGAAGTTATTTCGATGAAGCTAAACAGATAAATGATGCGCTTCGGCGAATCACTTGTTATATAACGATGAACAGCGATTATCTTGACGTATGTATGACGTATTTAGAACAGATCATACACATTGAATTTCATATAATAAATGGCTAATGTATAATTCATCTGCTAAAGCGATAACATTCGTTTCATATGATATCGTTAACGCGATTAACGGAATCCCAATGATATGATGCGGANGTTGAGCTTTTCGAGAGCTTGCATTATGTTCATCTGGCACTTATCGAATTTCGTCCAGTAGCGAGTCTGCGTAAATTTTAATGTAAAGTTATTTTCGCTTCGTCGAATTTACCGGAAGAAAGAATTAAAGCTGTACTTACTCTTTCGCCGACGAATTGTACAGTTTGATTATTGTGCATTTTCCTATAAGTTTCTCGTACTCTTCTCTGAATATGATCGTCCTGAAAACCAACAGCGATTATAAGTTAAATATGTAATAAATAAGAAATTGCACAGCGTCTAAATGACTTTAGTTACCTTGTCCGTCGTGTACTGTCTGAATTCTTCCATCTTTTTGTGTTCTGGACGATAATGTTCGGAAGGGTCTAGCATTAAGACGGAGTTGTACAGCAACGTGTTGTTAATATGAGGCATGTCGACGACTGCTACGCTCACTGTAGTTGATTTGATAGAAGAATATAAGCTTACAATAGCTTATATCTTAGTTATATTTAAAGTGATGCTCTGCCAGTCTGTTCGAAAACTTTTATAGAAAAATTTGAAAGTTGGGTGGAAACTAATTTCGAGATTATTGGAGTTGTATTGGCGAAAGGCGACACACCCACCATTTGATTGGTTATTGATAAAGAAAATTGCTATCGACGTTACATAAATATCAGCTGATAGTGACGTCGAATTGACGAAGTTGTAACCAGTTTGATCCGGTTCATATGCTTAATTAAATATAATGCGTCAATTAAATACATCAACTTAATTAACTTTATTTTTACGTATTAGATATCACTTTTTACAGCATTAAAAAAATGTTTTTTTTTTATTTGTTCTTACAGCGAAGTCTAACACAACATTATTTCCGAAAATGCAGAAATGGTCGAAGAACAATAATTAATTCAACACCGTTTTTTATNAATTCCCTGATCCATTTCAACATGGACATGTCTTTGTTGTTGCATAAATATTCGTAGTCTTTTCCCGTGTGCCACGGATAGAACGAGTGGAACCTGATGACGTACAGAGCTTCTTCGGGTAGAGAAGTACTGTGATTCTTTAATACTCGGTACATGTATTCGTCGTGGCCCCAAGACATTAAAACGTTCTCCAAGCCGCAGTGCTCTTCGTATATGCCAAATTTAGTGTTGTATCTGGCATCTTTTGTGTCGGGATTGTCTTCGAAGGTGCTGGATCTGTACACGATGGAGTTTGCGGGAGCGCATCCCACCGGAAACGTATCTCCCACCACCGCCCATTGAGGTTCTCCGTACAGTGCCATCAGTTTTCCCAGATCGTGGATTAAGCCCGTCAGATGGAACCATTCCAATTGAGGGTGAGCTTGACGGATTCTTTCGGCAGTTTGGAATGCGTGCACGATATTAGGGATGTCGACGTCGGGATCGCTCTCGTCTACTAAAGCGTTGAGCTTTTCGAGAGCTTGCATTATGTTCATCTGGCACTTATCGAATTTCGTCCAGTAGCGACTCTGCACAAATTTTAATGTAATGTTATTTTCTCTTTGTTGACTTTTCCGCAAGAAAGAAATTAAAGCTGTACTTACTCTTTCGCCGACGAATTGTACAGTTTGGTTATTGTGCATTTTCCTATAAGTTTCTCGTACTCTTCTCTGGATATGATCGTCCTGAAAACCAACAGCGATTACAAGTTAAATAAAGCGTCTAAATAAATAAGAAATTGCACAGCGTCTAAATGACTTTAGTTACCTTGTCCGTAGTGTACTGTCTGAATTCTTCCATTTTTTTGTGTTCTGGACGATAATGTTCGGAAGGATCTAGCATTAAAACGGAGTTGCACAGCAACGTGTTGTTAATATGAGGCATGTCGACGACTGCTACGCTTATTGTAGTTGATTTGATAGAAGAATATAAGCTTATAATAGCTTATATCTTAGTTATATTTAAAGTGATGCTCTGCCAGTCTGTTCGAAAACTTTTATAGAAAAATTTGAAAGTTGGGTGGAAACTAATTTCGAGATTATTGGAGTTGTATTGGCGAAAGGCGACACACCCACCATTTGATTGGTTATTGATAAAGAAAATTGCTATCGACGTTACATAAATATCAGCTGATAGTGACGTCGAATTAACGAAGTTGTAACCGGTTAGATCCGGTTCATGTGCTTAATTAAATATAATGCGTCAATTAAATACATCAACTTAATTAACTTTATTTTTACGTATTAGATATCACTTTTTACAGCATTAAAAAAATGTTTTTTTTTTATTTGTTCTTACAGCGAAGTCTAACACAACATTATTTCCGAAAATGCAGAAATGGTCGAAGAACAATAATTAATTCAACACCGTTTTTTATGTTGTACTGTATTTACATTTGCACTTGATATTTATCTGATAAATTGGAAATGACGCGATAGAGTAATCGACCTTGATTATGATATATTTAATGTAAAAATTATCTCTTAGTTTATCTGATTTTGTCTGAAAGTGTCATAGCTGTTTTATTATTTTTTTTTATTACTGCTTATAAAAAGAACTGAAATAATGCAAAAAACCATTTAAAAGATACTTATCATCTTTAAACGGCTTTAATCTTTGATTAATGCATACATCATGCGATGCTCTATGTGTTTATTAAAAATTATATAAGGTACATGTCATTTTGATCAAAGAAATACAAGTACAATAGAATTTCACCACACTTATTTGAACATGTAAAAATATAAATCTGTAAATTATTGATAATCCTATTTTCATTATTTGAATTCTAATTGGCCTATTCTCTATTAACAAATAGTCTATAATGGAATTTTTGGACTTTTATACAATAAGTAAGTATACAATACAATAAGTATACCCAAGTCACTAAACTAATTTAAATTTCATAATTACATTGTATATTCTCAAGTGTATACAGTGATATAAAATATAGTTATAACTTGTTAGAGGATGTTTGAAGGTATATTTGTTTGTTAATTAATTATAAAGCTGTTTCTATAGACTGCATTTAAGTTAAATTTATAATTTTATATGTAATTATATACAGTTGAAAATAAATTTGTTTTAAATATGTATATAA
>NW_019387990.1:0-8360 GCF_000671375.1 Centruroides sculpturatus
AAGCCAACTGTAATCTACGCAAGGACCCCGAGTACCGATGTTGGCATTGCTCATTTTCTGTTTTCCTTAGAAAAAGGAGCGCAGTCGAGCCCTTAATCTCCGAGACATAGTCTTTTCCCGAAAATAGCCTTTCCGTTTTACATGTTTTAAAAATAATTTTGACAAACAATCTAGAGATATGACGTGTCACGGGGTACGCTAATGAAAAAAGGTTGGGAACCACTGCTCTAAATAGTCGAAGTCAGTTAAATCACTCAATCCGATCGCATCCGCGAACGGGATCGTCGTGGCGTCAAGTTATATATTCTAGGAATGAAAGAAAGGTCCGAATGTCGTTATCACTAGTTTATTCCCGATAATTACGACTCTATGTACAGAACAACGCCGATCATGTAGACAAGGGTCTGAGAGCACGAGATGAACGTCCGAACTTGAACACGTCGAATCAAAAAGTGTTAACCTCGACCTCTGACGTCACGCCGGTTGGGGACGGTGGTCAGGCGCAGTGTTGCTGACCGCCGCAGACTCTTCGCCCCCTACGTTACACCACTGTTAAGTTCTGTGGGGTCCACAACAGCGAGGTACACGGAAAGGGAAAAGACTCCAAATATCTGGAACAGACCCCATGAAATATTTTTGTGTACTTTACTTTGTTCTGATTTGATCTCTGGTTTATGCAATAGTAGGTTGTGTGAGCTCGCGGATTTTATCGGGCTTCTTAAAAATCTAAATTTTCTGTTAATTATCTTCGGAAAACCCGAAGAATTTGTACTAATCTGATTTCACCGATTGTATAACGACTAGCTGAGAAAGTTTACACTTATGTGTGAAAAATGCACCGTCATCGTCAACAAGAGTCGATGACGTGTCAGCTCTATCGCGACAATGATATAAAAAGGGAGACCACCGGAAGCTCGAGAGTTCGCTCACGGAGGTTATATTGGGTTATAGTGATTTCACGTATCCCGCATCGGCAGAAGACATCGACCAAGCCCAACCCTGGCATAAAGAACTGTTGTCGCCACATATAGTACTTGGAGGTAATTATTTTGAACCAGAGAAAGGATAGATTGTAAACGCGTCAGTAGCGACTTACGTTATCCGCATTTATTCGTAGATGTAGCCATTCTATTGTAACCTTTTTGTATGCTTAGTTAGTTATATAATAAATGCTTGTTTAGTTTTAAACCTGTCTCCTGTCAATTAAGGACGCCTGCCGACTTGCTCACCTCCCTCGCCACTCGATTTGCCCTCCTAGCCATCCAACAGACTCCGAGATCGGGTTTAACCAGCCTGTGCCGATTAAGTGGTCAGTAGGAGATAAACCCCTGACCCACGGCTTATCTCACAGTTGACACCTACAGAGTTTAACCATACAGATGAAGTACATCGACAAGGAATATATTTTAAAAATTAAAATTTTACGAATGAAAGAAAAAAAAACATTTTTACATAAAAAATATGAAAATTATAAACCACGAATTATGTTGACTGAATTAGTGTTTATTTACTTGAGGAATGATAGATATTTTACTACGTAGATCTCGAAGACCGATTTCCTTAGTGTCGATTCCATCGATGGTGATTGTTCCCGTTGGCTCCGTCATGCGAAATAACGAACCAATTATTGAACTCTTTCCAGCTCCTGTTCTCCCGACAATTCCTATCTGTAATTAATAAATAAGAAAACCATTTTACACAATAATTACTTACAATGCTCTTCTGATTTGTAGACGTTTTACCTTTTCTCCAGAGCCAATACGAAAAGTCAAATTCTTTAAAACGATGTTTTTATCCTCGGAGTATTGTAAAGAAACATTATCGAAATGAATTACTCCTGTTTGGGGCCAGTCCGAACGTGGTCGTTTTTCGGGCAAACTTTCGTACGAAGCTTCCGATTTCAATTTGCTATATTTCAGAATGCGCTTTACCGAGTTCATCTGAAAAATTTTCGTTTTATAAAGTAAAACAGACTATGAAACTTGTTGAGGTAACAAGTTATATTATCTAAGATTATATATTATAAAGAGATTATATTGCATGCGGAACCTCAATGACACTAATGATTGGAATATTTTTATTCGAAGTGGGGTGGTAAACATCTTATTTTTTGTTGTGTATGTTAAAGTTTCAATTTGATGTCATCTTGGATGAATTTCGAGTAGTAATTTTTTGAGCAGCTAAAAATTGGTTGTTTCTTAAAAATGGTAAAATATAGATATTTCGCCATTGTGGACGAGACTATGTCTTGTCTATAAAATCGCGCTGCTGTCAACGGCTGGATACGTTAGAGGTGTGAAGGAATATAGGTCAGAAGTTTATATTTTTTACAGAGTGTTTGGTGCCCAAATCATGCGCACATAAAAAAACAGACTTGTAGATAGTCAGGGACCGAGAAGCGGGTCAAAATAAAATACAAAATGGCGACATTGTTTCTACAAACAGACAAAAGTGCGAGATTTGCGTATACGTTGCTCGTGATAATTTCAAAATGCGAACGTTGCGAAATCAAATTTTCACAAACGTGTGAAACAAGTTACGAATGTATTCTCTCGCTCTGGTCGTTTCGCAGGATGGCGAAAACATTGGGACAATTCGGGTACAAATATTTTCCAGCTTTTCGTAGCCAAAAACTTGCCCGTGACAACGCAACTAGTCGTAACCACGGCGGCAACAAAGCCAACTGTAATCTACGCAAGGACCCCGAGTACCGATGTTGGCATTGCTCATTTTCTGTTTTCCTTAGAAAAAGGAGCGCAGTCGAGCCCTTAATCTCCGAGACATAGTCTTTTCCCGAAAATAGCCTTTCCGTTTTACATGTTTTAAAAATAATTTTGACAAACTTTTACGATAATCGAGTTTTTTAAAAGAAAACTTGCTGTTTATTTCTGTTCAAAAGTAACTATGAATAGGCAAAAATTAAAGCGAAAAAAACTGGTGTCTTCTAGTAATATACATACAATAGTGCTAAACATAACAATTAATTATTAAACAATTACTAGCTTTTTAAACAAATAACACCAGAATTATGAAACGAACACCCGAATTCACTTATTGGACTTTATTTTATATGTATTCTTTTTACCTAGTATTTTCCTTTCCTTTCCAAGAAGTTTACCTTGGTCGAAACTATTGGATATGGTCCGATAAAGCAATTGGCTGTTCGTTTGATATTTGGATTAATTATCGGGTTGGTTCGATATGCAATACCTGAAAGTCCGTTTCAGATGCTAATGTAATAAAGTATTGAATATTCGTAGTTATTATTATTCCGTAATTTAATGCAAGTCCAATTTTGCCTCCTGCGTCACCTAAATCAGCAAATATTAATTTTAAAAATATTTATATTATAGATTTCAGACATTAAAATATATTCACTCACCTGAATTATTTAAAACAATGAAAATAATAACAGTAATAATTAAATTTATGAAAGAAATTATTTGACAGTATACGAAAAGCCATCGAAGTAAACACAAGTGAATAAACAACGTTGAAGTATGCTTATCCTGATACGAATTAAACATGGATTTAAATTTGCTTTCAGCTTTAAATGCTCTAATTGTCGTCAGTCCGTAAAGAGATACACTCAGATGTGAAAATACTGGACTTCTCACTGTCAAAAGAAATTTGTATATATAATTCAAGTATTTTACAAGGTTTGCATTATAGAAGCGAATTATTACATTTAAGAAGGCACCTAAACATATTTACTATGTTCAGGTGATGTTATAATAAAAAATTGGTGTCATAGTACATACCTGACCAACCGAAAATATTGCCGGCGTTTTCTGTCATTTTGATTGTTTCAGTTTCAAAAATGTTTGAAATAAAGTGATGTTGTCAGTAATAAAAAACGGATACCTTTCATCAGGCGAATAAAAAAGACACAATTCCTCCTTTCAGAAAGGGTCAGCCATTTTTAGTGACTTGACGCTAGGCCGAATGCCAAAGTGGAAAAGGCTAATTTATTCTTTATATCTCTAAAGAATAAATTAGACATTTTCACTTTGGCATTTTTTATAATTACAGGTATGTAATAGAGACGTCGGTCCATCTATGTATTACTTTTGCTAAAGTAATAATTTAAATATTTTCAACTGCCAATAATATTCAAAATTATTTCATCAACTTTAAATTTATATTTTTTATAACACAGAATTTGGTTATGGCGTATTGGTCAAGACAAGAGTAAATTCAATAATTTTTCGCCAGAAAAATATTTCGTTATTGAAACATGTTATCTGCCATATTATTTTCCATGATAAAATTGCCATGTGAAATTGTGTATTTTCAGAGTTTATCAAAAAGAAAAGAAGTTCCTGCATGCTTTAAAAAATACAGTAAATTATTCGAAGTTCTCTTAAAACAGATAACAAGCAGATATATTTTTTTTACTTCAAAAATAAAAACTGAATTTAAAATTATTTAGTAACCTAATTCATTTTTATGTAATTACGTGAAGCATCAACCAGACACCAAGTATAACTCGTTGAACTTAAACGCAAGAAATCTTTCTTTGAAAACTTATCATAGAAAACATTCTTTTCTTAAATTTTATAAACAAGTATATTCTTACAATAAATTTCATGATATTTTCAATTTATCTAAACACCTGTTATGCACCTGGGATAGTACATACTGTTGTGAACAATTCTTTTCGTTTATGAAAAACATCAAAATTGCCGAAAGAAATAGGTCGATTAATTTCCCTTTAACTAACATTATTAGAATTAACACAAGTACCAAAAAGCAGATATAAACAATATTATAAACGAAAGAATGTCAAAAATAGCATTAAACTCATTTTTATTTTGTGTAATTATAATTTCTTTTATTACTGTCAACAATACGGTATCATATGTAATTATATATAATTGCTATTAAAATTTGATACTAAAATTTTAAACTTTTTAAAAGAATATATTTATATATAATACGTTTGTGGCCACAGAATATACCTAAATTTCTATTTTAGCTCATGAGAAAAACAAGTTGGCCAATCTTCCACTTAAATGATGTAGTTTGCTTTAGGTTGCTATCTCAAACCAAAGCAAGAAAAAAGTAGTAAACATTGTCCTAATACTTTCTTGCAGAAAAAAATTACCAATATGAGACGTGCTTGATTTCCACGTTTCACACCAACTGTTCACAATTAGGAGTATAATAAAGTTCCCAAAGTGTTCTTGGTGGAGGCTAACCAGTTGCAGCTTGTCAATCGCAGCATTCCGTGACTCTATGTATTTTCATTTAAATATCATTCTACGTGACGAATATGTTTACTGCCAAAAATACAGCAACAACTCGCATGAGTTTCTGTTGACAAATCGTTATTTTTCTGAAACGCTAAGACACTTCCTCACAGTTACAATTATTGTGAGATTTTATAAAAATACTTTTATATTATGAAATGTTATAAAGTGGCAAAACGCTTAATTTTCAGAGTAGAAATAAAGTTTTAAAACATTGTAAATGCTAATAACGATCAAATTTGCATTAAGACTCCACACTCGATATGCTACATCCGACTAAATTATCTTCCAACCACTCGACTTTAAGTACTAAAATATAATACCATGAATGACTCTTGTGTACAAATTACCATCCTAAATTATGTTTTTTAAACAGTACCTCATTCTGAGAAGTTACTCCACCGTTCAATTTTTGCAAAGTACTTTGTGGGCTTTCTTAATCATTTTTGATTGAAAAAAAGTGTAGAATGCAGTAATTTCGACATTATGCACTATAGCATTTGAGATAACTTTCCTCCTGTGTTTATAGATGAGGATATTCATAAATGCAACAACGAATAGCCCGTGCTCGTTTATTCATAAAACACACATTATATAAAGCTGACAGTTTTCTAAGTATTAATCTGTCTCGCATATTAGGAAACATCTTGTTTACTTCCCACTTTTGAACAACTTATTATTTTCCCATAATATTTTGAAATTCTCACTTATAACGGCAAATTCGCATTTCCGTATATCTTCAGTTTACAAAACAATTTCTCGTTACAATGCTGTAATATACTACTTGTACAGTTTCATTTTCTTTGTTAAAATCAAATGTTTGGAAAAATTCTAAAGTGAATTTGTGTGCAATGTTCAATTTCAACGCTTTAAAAAGATCTAGGCATTACAATAAATTTCCTGTATGCCTAATTGGTTAAACTGTTCTTCCTTAAAAAGCGCTTTTATTTCGAACTCTCAACAGAATAATATTTGTAATATACATGATAATTGTCCGTCTTTTAAAAAATTTATACAGATTTTTCTAAGAGATTATTACATCTAAACTCGCAGAAATGCCTGTAAATTGTTATAACGTTTCCTGTATATACATTACATCTGTTTATCTAAATCAAAGATAATTTACTGTTTCATTCCTTGTCGTTGATAATCTGTAGGATTACGTAAAAATTTGTAATTATATACAGTATTCAAATTAAGTAATATTTTTAAATTGACTTCAAGCAAGTAAACAGATTATGAATTACAATTTCTTCAATTATTCTGTATAATTTTTCATAAACATTTTAAATCTGTAATTGTAATTCAACCTATTTTCTAACTAAACACACTCAAGAGAACCTTTAAATATGCAGCCGTATTTATTAAATTCTAACGTTTTCGGTCATATTCAATGTCCTTTCTCAAGAAAAAAAACAGAAAAAATCGAACTCCGAACTTGAATTAACGATACAAGCATTTTGGAACGTTTAAAAAAAATTAAAAACGTTCCAAAACGCTTGTATCGTTAATTCAAGTTCGGAGTTCGATTTTTTCTGTTTTTTTTTTGAGAAAGGTCATTGAATATGACCGAAAACGTTAGAATTTAATAAATACGGCTGCATATTTAAAGGTTTTCCTGAGTGTGTTTAGTTAGTAAGAAATTGCAGTCTACGATGAATCAACCTATTTTCTTTTATAATGTAAGTGATTGTCTGGCAGTTAGGAATAAGAAATATAAAACATTGGATATAAAGGTCATTATGTAATAAGGTTTTGACACAAGTAAAACCTTTCTCTTGTGTACAAAATTAATACATCTTTTATCACATGATTTTTAGGAAAGTGCATAGCTAATAAAATAAAATAAAATAAATGATTTGATTATTTTGCATTGTAACTTTGCATCTTAAAATTTTTAACGAGTCTGCAACTCTGTTCATAAATTTCATCACTAAAATTCTGAATGAAATTAAATTCAATAAACTCTTTTATATGCGAAATACTTACATTTTCCTTCCAAATGTTTTANATGTTTTACGCTTTTCAACACTTGGCTAAAGATGGTCCACAAAGCACAGAATATTACTAAAAGGACAGCAATCAATATAAATAGATAAGGACAGAGTATCGCTTGAAGAACACACATGCCGACAACAATAAAACATCCCTAAAATTAAAGAATATAAATTGCTATTAAGTAATTCGCAATGTTAAAATTTAAATTTTTTAAGTAATCTATTTTTTTCACTCCGTTTAAAAGTGTCATCTCTGTGTTAATAATACATACAGTTGGCGGCTGGATGGACGAACGATCAAGGTGGCAACCTATCACTCTGTGGGACCCGGGCTCGAATCCGAACGGGTCGATAAGATGCAAGAAAGAAAAAAAACGACACATACACTTGGTCGTAGCTGACATAAATACATTAACACTGGTGGTGTTTATGTTAAAAGTTAGATTACAGTGCTAATTTTACTTTTAGTGTGTTACATTTGTGTAAACAAAACACTCGTGTCTAATTCGCAAAAAATGCCTTTGCAACTGGCTATTTGTGTTAAATGTTCATTACTTTTTATAATTTATTTTACGTAAATCGATATATTTAAAATTAACTTACTCTTATCAGTAGGAAAGTAAAGAAAGGTAACAACTCATCCATGGACTTAACATCTTTGGAAAACCGAATTAAAATTTTCCCTAAAAAATATAATTAATATCAAAAATATTAATTAAATTAAATATTTATGTAAAAAACATTTATTCGAATATGATTGTTATTGTTAATAGAAATACCACGCAGTGTGGCTATAAAAATGTAGTTTTCCGGGATTATTATATTTTAAACATTTTACAGGATACATTTTATGGAAAATATGATTTTAACATTACGGAAGTGAGGTTTATAAATTTGTAAATACAAATACTCCTAATTATAGTTTTATAAATTGATTTTGTTTAAAACAGATGGAATATAATGCACTCTTTTGAAGTATGTATACATAAACTTCTACGTCTAAAAATTACTTATGTATTATTAATTGAAATTGATAATACAGAAATCACTTCAATGTGTAACTCGCTGACAAGAAATGATGAATTCTGTAGTTTCCAACTATAATATAATA
>NW_019387991.1:0-1179 GCF_000671375.1 Centruroides sculpturatus
TTTCACAGCTTCGAAAATTTTTTCTTTGCCTTTTATAATTGTTCTGACCGACAATTCCGGTAGATCAAACTTCTTTGCCAATTCACAAATTTTCAGTTTTGTATCGAAGTCTTTAATAATGGGTATGTTTGTAAAGTCAAATGAGTTAAACGCATTAGTAACGAATCATTCGAAAAGTCTAACGAAATAGGAATAACAATGACGTCATTCTCGTTTAACTCGTTCGACTTTATGATCATACCCAATGTTAACTTTACATTCCAAAGATAAAAGTTTTTCTTTTCTTGTTTGATGCAGAAGAATTAGTTCTACTTCGTTTGGATGACATAGTAGAGTCTCTCGAGTCTCCNTTTTTTCTTTGCCTTTTATAATTGTTCCGACCGACAATTCCGGTAGATCAAACTTCTTTGCCAATTCACAAATTTTCATTTTTGTATCGAAGTCTTTAATAATGGGTATGTTTGTAAAGTCAAACGAGTTAAACGCGTTAATAACGAATCATTCGAAAAGTCTAATGAAATAGGAATAACAATGACGTCATTCTCGTTTAACTCGTTCGACTTTATGATCATACCCAATGTTAACTTTACATTCCAAAGATAAAAGTTTTTTTTTTCTTGTTTGATGCAGAAGAATTAGTTCTACTTTGTTTGGATGACATAGTAGAGTCTGCTGAGTCTCCGTAGATATAACAAACACAGAAATAAATAACACAAAATAAATCGTAGCTATGTGTCGATTCTGCGCAACACATCCGAACATGTAAGCTGAACAATAGTGTGGGGGGAGTGAGTAATCAAGGGTTCGTGGAGCTCAAACAAAAGACGAATCAATGAGATTTGAAAATCGCGTAACTCTCGGTTCGCGTAAGTCGGGATAGCGTAAGTCGAGGTATTACTGTATAATTTCTTTTTAAATATAATTTTCAATATATTTATTTTGTTTGTACAAAATAAAGAAATAATTTTTAATGATACAATAGCCACAATTATTATTTTAAAAAGTTTATGTTAGGCTTAACATTGACGAAAATTCAACGCGAAGTGACACGCAACGGAGAAAAATTTCAACACGGGATAAATTAATATATTTTTTCGTACATAATTGGTTATCCGAAAAATAAGTTATCCGAACAATCCCAGTCCCCAATTAATTCGGATAAACGACGCTCTACTGTAT
>NW_019387991.1:3062-10354 GCF_000671375.1 Centruroides sculpturatus
TTTTTTTTTTGTCACAAATACATCGTTTAAATGGTAAAAGTTTTCTTTAGACCTTTTAAATTGGACCTTGCATAGCTTTAGCTCCATCAGTGCAGATGTCGATGCACTTTTTTCAATCTATTTCATTATTTCGAATGAAAACATTGATTTTATTGAAAATATCAAAACCCGTAGTTGTATGTTTTAGGCCGTGGCACATTAACAAATCTTCGCAAAGCTCATCGTTGTACTGATATTTCACAAAACCTAAAAGTACTGCCAATCCGCTGACATCTATTCTAAAATTAATGCTCGGTTAAATCGAAATTTTACTAGACTACAGGTTCACTCGGCACTAACGGCACAAATAGACGGGTAAATTGAGCGGATAAACAAGTTGTTTGGACTGTTAAAAGGGAAATCGGTGTTCGTACTGGGATATTTTAAAGCAAGTTTTTTTTTCTTCTTGTGTTAATAATTTACAGCAAATTCATTAACATGCGCCATTGTATAATGAAAGTCAGATGTACCCCTTCTATTTACGCTTTGTAACCCTAGGGGTACATGTATCCCCGGTTGAGAACCACTGATATAGGGTATTTTAAAACAAAATTACAATTTAAAAGGATAGCAATGTTAATTATTACCCAAAAAGCATGGAATGTACACCAATCAATAGTGTCTGAGTTTCATCTCCCAGCTGCATTCATGTCTTGTTTGCCGCCTCTAGGAAATGCCATAAACAAAAGTGGCAACTCCACAAGAGAAGGCGTTGGTTGTCATTACGCAATGCGAATTTTTCAGACGACTTCAACGCAATCCACTATGTAAGACTAACATTTGTGTTGCACAGTGACAACCAATTCTGACTTTGTGGACTGCAGAACACCTCCATTATAAAATCATAATTTTTGTTTATGATGCTTCCTATAGGTATAAAACAAAAGACGTTTGAATGCAGATGGTAGACAAAATGAATAATTATTCTACCAACTAAGATATATTGAATACTTCTCAGGTAATAGTTAATTAAAGTAATTTAAAATGGTAATATTCTTTTTGGATGACCCTATATTTGCTATTTTAAATCCATAATATCGGAAAAAAGCAATCTTGCAAACTTATCAGTGTATTTGATGTTTTATAATAAAAGGTTTTAAATTTATTTCTATGTAATGTCTGACAGTAATCATCTTTCAAAAATTTGACATATCTATTTCTAATTTGCGGAATTCCAATATATATAGCAATGTGAAATTTTAAACACTTCTGACAACTTCATGAACACAACTGGCTTCACAAAATATACATTAAATATTAATACATATATACTTACGCAAGTTTTGCTGGAAGGAACAACATAAGTGGAACTACAGGAGAATCTTTGTTACCATAGATGATGAATCCCATCTCTTTCAATTTCTGTCTGAAATACTGTGTATTGTGGGCGAGTTGTGCGATGCGTTTTCTTCCTGTAAAACGAGATTGTCGGCATGTTAAAATCTTAGTGTAATGAATGCAGAATGTGTTTAAAATAATACAAAATGTTCTCCTTGAACCTTCTTAATTTTAAACTGGTTTTGTAAAATTGATTTGTTCAAATACATGAATAAAATGTGTTGGAGTATGTTGACTAATACTCAAAGTTTCACATGCATCTCTGAAATGGGCTGCTGCTGTGGCACAGTGGTAATCAGGACCTCCACTGACTGGAGGAGTAGATCGCCAGAACCCAGTTTTTTTGTCTGTCCAGTCACCCAACGTGATATCTTTGAACTTTTTTGTGGGCACATCAAGGATTGCGTATATTCCACAAAAGGGCCTGATATGAATCTCACATACCAAAATTGCAGATGCCACTAGCAGTGCAACTCCTAACACGTTGATGATGTTAGAATGGATGCTGCTTCCCACATCAGGAGCAAGTGGAAAAGTACCGATTTTCTATTACCATTGTCTACTGTAATTTATAATCATTTCTTTTCCAAAAATTAGTCCACAAAACTAGGGATATTTGTGGGAAACACCCCAAATTTACAAAGTAATAATACTTTCTTTGAATTCTCTATTTTTTCCCCACCCATAAGCATTACATTTGGTTCCTGATATTATTTCCTGAGTTGGAAAATTCTTTGAGACAATAAGATTCACATTTAACATTTAACATGACATTTTAACTTTGGTGGGAAGCATGAAAAGGGTGAAAGAATTCTGTATTTCAAGATCTGTTCCTATTGCCCTTCTGAATACTAACAATTAAAAATTTTCCTTTGAAGTATTTTATTTGTGTAGCGTTCAAAATCAAATTTATATAAATCACAGGTTTAATAATTTAACTGATTCAATTAAAAGTTACAGATAACTGTATTTACAATAATTATATTAATATAAATACAGGAAAATTTAAAAGAATTTACTATTTTAATATTTGTTCTTTTTGCTTTGTGTAAAGCCAAGTGATAAAAATTTTAGTGTAAACTTTCTGAAAACATCATTCAAATATTAAATACCTTCGCCATTTCCTTCTTCACCCATAATAATTTTCATTGTACAAGCGATTTGACAAACGACGGGAGATGATATACTAGTTGCATAACTGAAACTGTAGCAGTGGCTCCTCAGATAGTCTATCAATTCCTACGGTAATAAAATGCTTGAAATTTTAACAATGTAAATTAATTTTTAATTATGAGGATCATTCTAAAAGAAAAGAACGTTTGTTTTTTTGCACCAGTTCTGACGCTAACAGCGAGCCGCAATGATTGTTTACTGTTTGCAGTGAGACTTTGAAATGTGTGACAAAATAAAAAATACTGCCAAGTGTGAGGTTTGTAGTGTAATATGCTTTTTGAATGCGAAAAAGTCTGCCCTATCGAAATTTACAGACAAATAACTGAGGTTTATGGTAATGTGATGAGTGAAGCTTCAGTTCAAAACAAATGGCAGGGATTGTTGTCCAGAGGCATTGTGCTTCTTCAGGATAACGCACGTCCGCATGTTGCTGCACTGACAAACAACTTGCTTCAACAGTTTAAGTGGGAAGTTTTTGAACATCCTCCGTATAGTCCAGACTTGGCTCCGAGTGATTACCATCTTTTCCCAAAATTGATGGATTGTTTGGCCGGAAATCACCACAGAAGTGACAACGAACTTAAAGAGACCATTAATGACTGGTTCAAGAACTTGGCGGTAACTGAGTGTGCAGAAGGCATAGAAAAGCTGGTGATACACCATGACAAATGTTTTAAATTTGTATGGTGACTATATATAAAAATAGCTAAGGTAAAATAAGTTTTGTTCCATTATCTTAAATAAAAATATTTAGAGAAACAAACAAACGTCCTTTACTTTCAGAATGACCTTCGTACATAAATATTTTACCAGAAAAATGTGTCTTACCCTGGAGCCTGCGATGTACCCTCCCGCAGCTCCGAAACTTTTGGTGAAGGTCCCCATTAATATATCTACATCTTTGGGATCACAGTTATAATAGTCGACGACGCCCCTGCCGTTACAACCTAGAGCACCTATACTGTGGGCTTCATCCACGTAGAGATAAGCTTTGTATTTCTTCTTTAAATGGATGGCGGCGGGTAAATTTACTATTGTACCTTCCATACTATAGATGTGAGCCTTTAAATCAAACTTTAAATTTGCCTAAACATAATTTTGATAAAACCAGTTTACCTATAAATTCCTTCAACAATGATGACGATTTTCTTCCAGGGTCTCCTCGTGCGGGGATGGCCCGTAACGATGGCATTACGTAATTTTGCTTCCAAATCATTCATGTCTGTTAAATAAACGTGTGTTTTATACAATGTATCTCTTACCATTTTTTCCACTTTCGTACGGATGCCTACCGTTGTGTCTGAAGACGCGAATGACAGCTCCCGAAATTCGGCAACCCAGAATAAGAGAAGCGTGATTTAGTTCGTCGCTCAGTATTAGACACCCTTTGCTAACTAAGGCGGGAATACAGGTCGAATTAGTGGCAAATCCCATTCCTACTACTATGCTATCTTCTACGCCTAAAAATCTTGCGACTAGTTTCTCCAGATCTCTATGAACGTCCAATGTACCTATCAAAAGGAAAAAGATTAAGTTACCCGTAATATCTAAATGCTAGAACAAAAAGAAAAATATTCAGTTTCAAAACCAAGTATTTGACATAAGCTCTATAAATTTTGCCAAATTTACACTGACATAACTTTTTCTCCACATTTACCTACAGAAACAGAACTACATGTTCGTAAATTTCTAATTTAAAGTTAATACACATTAAATGACATTCTGTAATATTGAAGTAATTATTTTGTCACACATTTAACTTCTTATCTCTGAAGACAGTTTGTTCATTACTTTTAACGCAGACGTATCAAGCTAGGGCATACTAAACACAGGCAAGACAGACCTAATGCATATTTCATTTATTCAAAAACAATTGAATTTAGATGGATAAAACATTAGTTCAAAAACTAATAGATGATAAAATATGCTTATTCCATGGCTCGTAGGTTCAAATCTCCATTTTCTTTGTTTCATTTGTGCCATACATTTGTTTGTCAGTAGTAGAGCCATTCTTCTTAACACACATGCAGGTTACTAAACTTTATATCCAATACAATACAGCTGGATCATCATGCCAAATATTAAATAGCAGAAAGGAAAACTCACTGTGTATGGCATTAGTAAATGTTTTCGTATTGCTAGCGCTTTCAACGAATCTATTTTCATCGTCGTCAGGTGCATAAAAATTTTAAAAATCTAACATAAATGTTCGAACAAGAACGGAATGCATATTATTTTAAACAAATTTCGTACACAGTGAAGTTTCCTTACAACTTTATATATCTACATTTGTAATTGTCAATGGAAGAGTTCACATTTCATTCCACTCTGTTTACTTATCACTCACTTATAATTAAATAAAGAAAACCGACAATCGAGAGAAGCTTCTCCCATTTCTCTTTATATCAGAAATTAACTAATCAACTCTCTTGTTTTGTTTCATTTAGAAGTTTTAGTTGATAGTTAACATTACAGTGCTACAAAACACAGAAGATATTTGTAGAACGTGGGCAGATTGCGAGGGCCATGTTGGAATGAAGTATTGTAGATTATGCTTCACCTATCTGGCCATCCAATTTCTAACGTAATAAATGACGTAAAGGTCTACCATCTACCACTTACAAAACTTTTGTTTAGATGACGTTTCAGAATGAGATATGCTTGTAAATTGGGGTTACAGTAGGCACAATGGAAATAATTATTGAGTTTCACTTTTGAATTGTTTAAGCTAGTAGTACAATGTATTTAGTCCTATAAATGATTAAGTATGAGTCAGAAATTTAGATTTGCAATGACAACAAAGCCATTATGTCTTCATTACCGACGACAATACTTAATCATATAAAATTGGTTTAATAATCAGAAAATCTCTTATCGAGTTTATAAAGAATTAATTCTTCATAAACTTTTGGTATGAGAAAGGGCAGCTGATGACCAGACAGATGAAGCATAATCTAAAACAGACCGGAGACATACTATACGCAGAGATAGTGTCTGCTAGTAAAAACAAAATTACCAGATTGGCACATGTAAATCAGGATAAAACACTAATATAAGAGAAGAAAATGCACTTGACTTATATTTAAATCACTATTAAAGTTCTCACCAATTTCAATAACTGTTTGTGGCACGTGTCATTTTGGGTGTAAAGATCGTTTGCCATCATGCAAAATGTTAAGAATCGCATTTGCAATGTATTTTAATACCCAAGTAAAAATTAAAACTTGGCTGACAGTATTTGCATTTTATAAAAATATCACAAACAAAATACTTTGTCATTGTTTTTCTCTTTCTGTTGTTTCAACACACCAGTGACAGTCTGAAAATTTTACTTAAACATATTGTAAATATTGTTATACTAGCAAATGAACACAGCATTGCTTGCACAAAAAATAACAGCAGCAAAGATTAAGATTATTAGATTATTTTGCACTTCTAACCATTCTACTATATCATATCGTTATAGTATTTGATTTATATTCACAAAAGTTATCTTACGTAAGGGTTTATCACGGCGAATGACCAATCTAACACTTTTAAAAATTCTTTAAATTGTTTACAGTAGGGGAATAAAGAATTTTTTAGATGTGTTAGATTAGTCATTCAATGTGATAAACCCTTACGTAAGATAACCTATATAGTCACACAGTCAATCTTACCCGTTTCCACCGGGCGCAAGAATTAAGTTCCTCCTCTTCCGAGGCCAATTAGAAAATTTTTAGATGGGTCTAAAAACATGTTCATTTCCCGCAAAAATGCAAAAACCACATCTAAAATAATACAGTAGAAGCAGAGTTCTTCAGGGTAATCCTTAACCCTTTCCCTTCCCCTGGGGATTTTCATAAATTCCTTCTTAATGTGCATTCACATGCTGTACCCTAACTGTGTACCAAATTTCAACTATCAACTCCTAACCGTTTGGGCTCTGTGTTTATTATTATCATGATCATCATCATCCCATTTCGATTATATCATAAGATTTGCGAAATCACCAGAGGACATTTTTATCATTCGCATTTTATCGCTGAGGCAGAGCATCTAATAAAAGGTTGCCTCCACATGTAAAAACTGTTTCTGGACTGTCACTGGCACATTTAAATGACGGAAAGAGGAAAACAAAGACAATTATTTTTGTATATTCATGATATTTTATATATTTAAAAAAATTTTAACACAGTTTGTGTTCTTGGAAACAAAAACTTTGTGCAACCAAATAGTTCTCTATTCTTTTGTTTTAATACTCCCAGTCTTTAGTCAGAATTGTTTAAGCCGAATTTGGATCAAGATAAGTAATAATAAGATTTTATGTACATAAAATTTTGTTATAAATTAAATGCAACTGTGTGATTATCTAATGCACTTTAAAGATACAGTACTTCTGCTTTACAAAAATGTTACTGTAATTACGTGTGTTAGACTTTATAAAAGACAAGACAAGCAAAAACAATAAAGTTTTGATTTCATTTTTGATATTCATAAAACTAAGTTTTCTGGAATACATGCAAGATGTGCAAGCAAGACTATATCTCCAGCATAACGTACATCCCGGACATTCTACTATCAGCACATTGGACAGTCTTGATTTTGCTCTCCAAGTTTTATTAATTTCATTTTTATTGATTAAAAAAAAAGTAATATGAGTCACAATTTATCCCTTACAATATGGCGCACGTGTTTCTTCCTATAAAACAAACCCTTTTGGATTAACGAGACTAATCTTCACAAATGATGGTACAGTAGAG
>NW_019387992.1:0-6297 GCF_000671375.1 Centruroides sculpturatus
GTCAACTATCGGTCCAAGGTCACATGCATCGGCACCGACTGAGTACGAAAGTTGAGATCCGTATCTGTTTCCGTATCCGCGGATCTAGACACTAATGATCCATATCTGTATCCGTATCTGCGGATATACATTTTTAACAATCCAGCACATCACTAAACAAAACATGTTTCAGAGAAGAATTGCAATGCTACTAACAAGGGAATTGTCAGTGTCTTTTAATAAATATTAATAAAATTTAGTTAATAATTACGTTAAAAGTATACAGACTCTATATTAAATTTGTAATATTCACTAAAAGTGTTAATCAGAATTAATAGCAATCAAATGTCATACTATTTTATACTAGTTTAACACAAATATGCAAATTTTTTAAGTCATTCATTCGACATGATGATGACACTTCGTAGATTTAGTGTAGTCGTCGTGTTGAATGAATGATTCCAGGACAGACGACGGAGTCCAATGGTCATTGTCACGAGTTTATTTTACAGAACTATATACAAGAGTTACAATTATATTGACTGTGGAAACATTGATCAGAGCATGCGGTGAAGTGAGCAATTGGACAGAATCATGCCCACCTAAAAAGTGGAGTTAGCCACGATCTGACATCATGTAGGTTGGGGACAGTGGTCAAAAGCCGTGTTGCCAACCGCCGCAATCTAATGTTTCACATAACATTTATTTGAGTTTATTCGTTATCCTACTCTGTAAATGTAATATCATCGTCTTCCTTCGCAACCCCCTTCACTTCTAAAAATTTGCATATTTGTGTTAAACAAATATAAAATAGTATGCCATTTGATTGCTATTAATTCTGATTAACACTTTTAGTGAATATTACAAATTTAATATAAAGTTTGCATACTTTTAATGTAGTTATTAACTAAATTTTATTAATATTTATTAAAAGTCACTCTGACAGTTTCCTTGTAAGTGTAAGTAAACTGGCATTCAAAACATTATTAGAAAATTTAAGTTATAGGGATATGTCAAAAATCAACATTGTTCTGGCAGACTTAGAAAATCATCAAAATTAGAAGACAAAACCCTTCAAAAATTTGCAAAACAGTGGGAGAAATTTGTAGTCCAAATGTCTTCAAGAACAGTTATTACATGTTTGGCTTAATTTTTTATGTTCAGGCATCTAGCTATGGTTTCAATTTACTTGCAAGGACACACACCCTACGATACCCTAAGTGTAGATCCTTGGCAAGCAGCACCTCTCTATTGGGTCTTTATTATTTCTGAATCTTGAAAAAATAATAGATCTCCTATATGTGATCTTTTCATTTGTGGAGTGGGAAATTTCCTGGTAGATAGTTCTGGTTAACTAGGGCCTTTTATACATAACCACTATATATGACTTTTATATAAAATACATTGTAAAAATACAAAGCATTAAAGATCAATATGAACACATTATTCTTGTCTTCTCTGTTGTCCTCTTTTAACATCACAGGAACATGATCCACGCAGAGCAGAGTTGACCTTTCTCTTTAGGCTACTTTCCCTGCCTATATTTATGTATGACCTGTTATCTGGTTGTAATCAATATTGCCAGTTGATGGATTTCCACTAAATTTACTGGGAAATTGAAGTGACCATGAAAATTTAATGGGATTTAGAGTACAGTTGACCCCCCTATAACGTGCGTTCCTATAACGGAAATTCCTATAACGTAGCGAAAAAATTGTAGCAACATACGTATAAAGGAGCTCCTAAAACGTCGTCGCCGACTCATTTCGCGAGAAGATTGATAGAATCTGGACCAATAGTGGATGAGTAGCCGAACTACTTTCCTCCGACCCTGCGCCACGCTACGGAGCGGCTAAATTGAGTTTGCTATCGTCTGTTTAGTATTATATATAAATTAGGTACTGTACATATAATTATATATTAATTATACATAAATTAGGTACTGTATATATAATTATATATTAACTTAATTTATTGTAACTTTATTATAATTATATATATGCTTTCTGCCGCCTGGCAACACGCTACGGAGATTTTAGGCTAGTAAGTTGAGTTTATTATCGTCTGCACAGTATGTAAATTAGGTACCGTAAGTCTAATACAGCACTAATTTTATACATTTCTTGTGAAAGAAACACTTCTTATTCAACGGCCATAAAAATTATTTATATTAATGATGTCTTCAAAGGTCAAGTTATTTTTCTGCGAAAAATTATTTATCAGAAATCGCGGCCGTCGTTTCGTGTGCTGTTCCACGATGAAAACAAGCTTTGAACAATGGCGTAGTCGAATGGTGCACACTCGGTAAGATAATCCTATAATTTTTTGTTTATAGCATAGTTTATACAGATTATTCCCAAAAAATTATACGTGTTTTGGAAATGTTGAGTGGAATTAGTCTAGAATCGGTTAATTTTATAGAAGAAAACCTTTCGAACTGCCTTAGTCTGTAAAGTTCACACCTATCGGGCTGCGATTGGCTCATGTATTTAATCATTCCTACAACGTAAAATTCGATTAGCGTGGAACGTATCTAAGCATTATAGGGGGGTCTACTGTATTTTTGATGGGAAATTTCAAGGGACTGTTTTTAATCTGTTAGGTGCCAATCTTTACTTCTAATGTTAATAGCTAGTCTGGATAGTGTAACTAGCAACATATATCATTGGTGCACAAGAATAGTGACACAACTCAAAAATATAGATCTTCCAGAACAGCCACTTAAAAGTTTCTTGTTTCCTGCAAGTATTTGTCATGATCTTGGATTTTTAACATTTTCAAATCTATTTTGGAAATAAATATTAGTGTTCGTTCTTCCACATAAAAATATGGGGAGTTTGCTATACATTTCTACAATAAACTCTAAATTGGAAATTTTTGAGTTGTGTGCCCCAACGATATACATGGCAAATAGGAGTTGTGGTTTGAGTTCCTCTCTGATTGACCTTTCCTATACTATTCTAAATTAAACAATATTTCTAATTATTAAATATATTATGAAATGGTAGCTTAACTGGCTACCTCTAGCCAAATTGCTTTTTAACTGATTATTAATTAGAGTTAATACAGCCAAATAAAATTCATTGAGTCATTTGATGTAAATGAAATGACAGAAATGTTATTTTATTGCTTTAGAAAAATAAACTGAAATTCATTATTTTTGACTATTTTAAACTGTTGAAAATATGAATATATGTTGAAAAATATTTTTAAAAATTAGTTTAAGGAATAGATTGATACTAAAGTTGGTTTATGTATTAAACAAATTTATGATTTAAATTATTTTGATTATCCTAATGTTCAAATACTTCTATCAGCATACAGTACTTGAAAATATATCCTGTAGGATCTTAAAAGCTAGAAGAAAAATGAAAGAATTAAAAAAAAATTGTCTTCTGTTTTAACTCCATGGTAATATTTGTAAGGAAAAAGTGAAGAATGAGAACATGGTATAATAATATGAAGAGAGCAATATTAATTATAGGAATGAGAAGGAATGTTATTGTGAGAAGAAAAAAATGGAAATTTTTTTTAGGAAAGTAGAGATTGCATTACTGGTAAATTGGTCTAATAGTAATCAGTTGACAATGTATCAGTAATTTGATATTTTTACATGCAAATTTGGTAAAAATAGGCAGACATGTAATAAGTTTTTTGAAGCTAAATATTTCTTTGTATACATTTCCATTTTTATATAAATTAAAGACATAGGTACATCAATTATTTTTATTTAAACAGTAAAAGTAGTCCAATGAATGTAAAAATACCAGAGATATCCAGCACAAATTATACTTACTAAAAATAAAGAAGAAACAAATATTTTTGACAATTTTTAAATTGTCAAAAATATTTGTTTCTTTGTTTGCCAATGTCAATGGACTTAATCCAGTTTCATGGAATATGTATTTATAGTAAAAGTAGTTAGCATCATTTATGTTTTAAATGATTATTTTACAGTTTTTTTCAATTTTTAAAGTATTATATATTATAGCCCTTTACTGGACAGTTTGGAAATTTGTTTTTTTATCCATAATACCTAGAATGCAACAGTGAGTTTAGTTGACAAAATACAATACATTTGAATGTGAGTGTTTAATCATGCAACAAAACTGTTGTTTTTCAGAATAAAACAAAGGGAATTCAAATGGGTTTAGCATACTAATGATTGTTTAGCTCCTTAATCACAAACAAAGTTTTACTAGCAAAAAATTATTTGTTTAATTTAATGTTTTTGTCTTCTAAAATTGCTGTTTAGTTGCTAACTTATTGGTAAGTCAGCAACTAAACTAAATCACTGGTGTGTGAATAAAATTTTGAATTCAAATGAAAAATTTGAATTCAAAATTTTAAAATTTACTGGTTTACCTATAATAAAGTAAATTTGCACCTTCAATTGGAAGGCATTATCAGATTCCATAAATAAATAAATTGATATTTGAAAATATATTTATAATAAAACTACTTGATTATATTTTTGATAGTTATTTTGGAATGTTTCTTTTGTGAAAGGAATTGGAGTGTTCACTTTTATGAACTGAATATAGATTGTTATTTTTATTATTTTTTACAGTTATTGGATATACACGTAGGCTTCCTGCAATGCGGTACTTTTAAAACACGTTTTCGCTCCAATGCGGTTGGAAAAATGCGGAAATTTTCTTACAATGTGGTACTTTTACAACGCAGTTTACAGTATTTAGAAACGAATTATCTTTCACATAACAGAAAAATCACAATGGATCACGTGATACGAGCCGCAGTTCAGCATACAGAGCTAAATGTCCTTGAAAAAAGCTGTTTGTCGACATTGGCATGTTATTCCCTTGAAAGTTTCAGGGGAAGACCAGTTTCTAGACAGATGTGCATCAGTTACTGTAAACATTCACTAAATTTTTGATCATTTATACTCTTTCAATAAGTGGGAACTGCAAAAATTGTCCAAAATACATAATAAACGTCTACTGGGTGTATATTTTTAACAACATAGTGAAGGGAAGTTATTTTTTGCGATTTTTACTGTCCACAAAACTGATTGAAAAAATTTTAGCCATAACAATGCCAAATGAAAAGAAAGGATCGTTGTTAAAAAGGAAATTTATAACTCTTCAAACAAAGAAATTTTGGATTGAATTAAAAATTAAGAGTGGATAGCTGATATTAGTAGGCATTTTAATTTAAATGAGTCGACTATTCGGTCGATTAAGCAATCGGAGAAAAGATTAGGAATTTGGTCACATCTGGATTATCTATTCTTGCAAAAAATGTTGCTCGTCCGAGAGCACCTATAATGGAAAAAATGGAACAAGCGCTAATATTATGGGTAGAAGATATGAACAAGAAATGGTTACCTTTAAATAAAACTGCACTTAAACACAAAGCCTTAAAAATATTTGATAATTTAAAACAAATGGGACAGTCGTCAGCTGATGAAACCAGTGTTTAATTTGTGGCTAGCAATGGCTGGTTTGAAAAATTCAAAAAATGCCATTCAAACGCCAAGTTTTTCTCTTTTTAGAACCAAATCCCAGTATTTGTATTAAGTTGTTGTCTCCTATAATGCGATTTCCCACAACACGATATTTTCAAGGAACGTATCTACCGCGTTGTAGGAGGCCTACCTGTACTTAATAATAGTCAATTGAGATAGCACTTGGTTTCTGATTGATTTCAAATGATACTATACAGAAGTGATATCACTTGTAATCAAGTAATGTCATTTGGTCATTTGAAACTTTCAAAATTCACTTCAGATATGAAATTTTAATAGGTTATGCCATTGCAAAAAGAATAATTATAGCATATAATATATATTGAGTAAAATCTGCTTATTGTAAGTCACAAACATTCATGCAATGTCATAAAATTTTCCTTACTGTAATAAGAATTTTAAAGTATTTTTAGTTTACACATTTAATTATCATTATCTTGAAGTAAATATTCATTTTTAAGCAGTCTTTTTATGCTGTTAGCTTCAAAATAAAGCTGATATAAATTGTGCATTATCACTTTTAATATTGTAAATATTAAAACATAAATTTAGTGTTACTTGTTTGTAGGACAGTAGTTTAAATTATTGGTTTTTCTTACTTCAAATGTATACGAAAGAATATACGTATATGTAAATACGTACGTAAAGTGGCAGCACTGTCGATTCAATAGTTCGACAACAAAGAACCGTTAAAATAATAACTTAAAATTAAAATTAAAACAATTTACGATAAATATAATATACTAATACTTAAATATGATAAGGTAACAATAGTATACTATCAAATAGTACATTAATTTGACTTAAAATTAAATTAAATTAGATAAAAT
>NW_019387992.1:8464-9436 GCF_000671375.1 Centruroides sculpturatus
TCTCATAAAGTATTTTTCTGAGGTCTGTCTTATCAGGTAAATTACTGTACACAGTGTATTCATTAATTTTCATTTTCATGTAGTAAAGGCTCTATGCCTTCATAAAGGACGTACTTTTCCTTTGTTTAAGGGTATTTGGGCAGTTTATTCTCTGTTATATTCTCAAGTAAACAATACATACAAGTACAGTACAGTATTTTCTGAGGAAACACTCGTACTTATTTTTTTTTTAACCCCATTCCCGATAACCCGGCATTTTCACAAACTCGGCCACCCTTCGGTCCACATTAGGCCGAGTTTTCGAGGTTCTACTGTATAAGATGCCATTAAATCTAAGACGCACTTTAATTTCTACATGCTCACCCATGAAAGTTTTATTAAAAAAAATAATAATAATAGATAACAGAAACAGAACTGTTTCTGTTGACATAAATTTATTCAGTATTTATTAGAAACCTCTTCATTTTCCATGTTAGGTTCTTCTGAATTAACACTGGATTCAATGCTCACATTTTTCTATATGAAGTTATTCTCAGTGCCATTTAAGGCATCAGAAATGCAATATTTCTTAAAAGAATACTGCGTCACTTTCTGGGATATTCCTCCAAGTACTTATGACATTACTGTATTAGACTAATGAGATTGAGCTAAGTCCTCTTAAGTATTTTCTATTATAAATACTTATCTAAATTCATTAAAATGACAGAATGGAATTAGTGACTCCTAGTGACAGAGAAATAAGAAACATGGCACTAGATACTAATTATTCTAATTATGACACATTACAGCAAATCTAAAACACCCTATTTTTAGAGATACTAAAATCTGAAAATGTAAGTTATTATTGAAGATATAGTTTATATTTTGATTTATGTTGATCAGTTATTTTTGTTTCAATATGTTTTATAAGATAAGAAGAAAATCTAAATCAAAAAAGTAAATTGATATTTATCAATTTACTTTTTAGATTTA
>NW_019387993.1:0-1775 GCF_000671375.1 Centruroides sculpturatus
ATTAATTTTTAATGATTTGTTTTAGAAAATGTTGACTGTAAACCTGCTGATGAGGGACGAACTAGTCCGAAACACAATATCATGTAAAATGTGTACAGGTGAAAAACAAAGCCTGTTTTTTTTTCTGATAGTTTAGCAAATTTAAAGAAACCTAATCTTGTCTGTATAATGAGTCCTATTAATAAAATAAATCAGAGTAGACATTCTAAATACTAAACTATAAGAGAAAGACAGAGGCATATGATTTGATATTGTTTAAATATTTTTATTTGCATTGAGGCTAAACATTGTTACAGGAGGTATTTTCCAATGATATATTATTATACATTTGTTAATTTTCCATCGTTTGATATACATCATATTCAAGATCATTAATAACATTACAATAATCGTTTAGTATTAAATTTTATCATTATTTTCCTTTTTAAATATTTTACTTTAAGTAACATAATTAGTAAAAACAATTTTTTTTTTTAAATTTTATTAATTTATTACATATTTTTTAGTTCTTTAGCGATTTGATTAAAAAAACCATTAATTTTATACATTTGATTTAACGTAAGATTGTTTAATTTAGTTCTAAAGTCTTGATTTTGCTTTGTACATATTACTTCTATAATTTCATATTTCTGATGATATTTCTTTAGTTCTTTGCAGTCCCTTAATATATGGTTCAGAGAATAGTCACTTGATTTACACCAATGACATCTCTCCTTAGTAAAGTCAAAATAAGTATTATTGATAAACAATGAATATCTATTAAGTCTTAATTGAATTAACAATATTTTTATATTCATATTGATATTAGTTGTTATGATGTTCGAAGTAGATGGGATGTTTAAAATGTTGATGTAAAATAGATGGTATACAGACTGCTATAATAAGTTTTGATCCATTATTATTGATTGAGAAAATGCTGATTCGATCATTAGAGAGTATCCATATTGCCAATTCGTTTCTGAACTATCAAATAATCTGTTTGATACACCAAAAGATTGTAATAATTTATTGAATTTATATTGCCATAGATTATTGTTATCTGAGTTAAAATTTTGATTTAGCATTATTTGATGTAAGAATCTTATATTATCTTCATTAGACTGTTTTAATCTATAATAGAATTTAATCACTCTCTTTAAATCTTCTTCTTCTTTGTCCTGGCCTATATCCCAGATTATTTGGGGTCAGTCCGGAATGTCAATTTGCGCCACGTTGGTCTATCTCTAACTGTTTCTTCATCCACTCCCCAGTTCAGCATATCCGTTTTTACACACTCAATCCACCTCTTCTTAGGTCTTCCTCTACCTCTATCTCCCTGTACTTTTATATTTAGTGCCTTTTTTGTTACATGTTCCTCATTCCTTCTCACCACATGTCCAAACCATGTCAGTCTATGGCTTTTTATTTTTTCTGAGATAGATGCTACCTTTAGACTTCCTCTAATGTAGTCATTTCTAATCCTATCCATCCTTGTGACCCCACACATCCACCTCAGCATACGCATCTCTGCCACATGGAATCGCTTCTCTTCGGTGGCTGTCGTTGGCCAGCACTCGCACCCATACATAAGCACGGGTCTGATGACAGTTTTATATATTAGCCCTCTTACTTTAAGTGGCATGCGTTTGTCACAAGTTATTCCTGTCATCTGTTTCCACTTTAACCACCCTGCATTGATCCTTCTAGTAATCTCCCTATCAATGTTGCCATCTTTCTGCAACAGAGATCCTAGATAGCGGAATTCAGTACTCTCTGGCAATGGTATTCCATTTAGT
>NW_019387993.1:4263-4904 GCF_000671375.1 Centruroides sculpturatus
ATAAATTGAATAATTCAAGCAATGCTTGTTTTCCTGATGGTGGTAATAATTTTAAGAATTTAACTGTAATTAGATCCATACCTGGTGCAGATTTTGTTTTCATTTTATTGATTGATGTTTCTAATTCGTCATAGGTAATTATCGGATCTAAAATTTCATTTCCCAGATTCAGCATCTCTATAATAGTTATATTAGTTATAGCAGTTATTCTTTCATAATAAAGTGACCAGGTTAAAAAGTCAATTTGCGATTGATTTTCAGTATCCTGTTTACGCAGTTTACGTACCGTTGACCAAAACCGAGTATTATCTTTCTTTAATAGTAGTTGATGTTCAAGATTTTTAAAACATTTTTTTTTCTTAGATTTTAACAAGTTATGATTATATTGTCTTAAGTTTCTTATAGTTTATAAGGTTTGTTTCGTTTGACATATTCCTAAACTGTTTTAAGGCTTTATTTTTCTTTATTTTACAGATATAACAGGTAAAGTCATACCAAGGCTTCTTAAACTTATTGGTTTTTATATTATTAATCTTTTTTATATTAATGAATTTTTTTATTAGATTTTCCAATTGATGATATATTTCTATTCCTTTTCTTGGTAAAAATTTAGGTAAATTTTTGATTTTTTCACTAATTTG
>NW_019387993.1:5134-9287 GCF_000671375.1 Centruroides sculpturatus
TGTTAGTCATAGTATCCAGTTTATATTGAGTTAATTCATTTTCCAGTCTTAGTTTAGTAAATTCATTTTCTATTTTATCATTTCTTATTTTTATTTGTTGAATTTGATCTTTAAATTCTTTAATTTCATTTTGAATTATATTAATTTCTTGTCTTATAAGTGAAAATTGACTCACCAACTTATCATTACTGTTAGTTATCAGTTCGACTATCTTATTCCATAATTCTGCTGTTGAAATATCTATTTGTTCCGCAGGTAATTGTTGTTGTGAGGAAGTTAAATTAATTAGCTCACCTGTTTGATATGATGATTCGGCTCTTCTAGGTTCAGTATATTCAGTGATAAGGTTTGAATCTGGTTCTATTGGTTTGATACTATTAGTCAACAATTTCTGACGAGTAGGTGGTCTTCCTCTCTTTGTTGGAGTTTTCTGTAAGGGACCGGGATTTTGTTCTATTCCAGCAATCAATAACAATAAAATAAGAAGCTTAATATTATTCCTTTTAGTCGAAAACAATTCAAAATTTTTCATTTCTTGAAAAATTAGACAAAGTATGGAAGTGGAGAAAAATTCACGCCAACAGCTTTGACGATCAGAGCGCCGCCCATATGATTTGATATAATTTATATCAGGGGTGTCCAACCCGCGGCCCAATAAACGTGTAAAAACCGACAAACTTTTAAATTTAATTTATTTATTTCAATGGCATAAACTAAAAAAAAGGTTTTACAAAGCCGTAAACCTTTATATATATTTTATTTTTGAGTGGAAAGAAAATATTTTCAAATACTTGGAAATGTGTGAATGAGGAACGAATACTAAATAAAGCTAAAGTTGAGAAGAATTATAGACCCAAATTCGGGAAAAGGAGAGGAAGGCCAAAAGATAAAAAGTAGTGAAAAAGGTTAAATAGACTTTCTGTTATGCAAATATGGATCCATAATCTTCCAATCTTTTGTCCTTTCTTTCCTTTCCCCGAATTTGGGTCTATTATCCTTTGAGACCCAACTCCAGCTTTGTTTAGTATTCCTTCCAGCGTTGCATGATTTGGCTACTTTGCAAAAAAGTTGTCTGCCCTTTTTTAATTTAGCGTAAAAAACATCATGTCGCTCATTGGCTACTTTTTGGGCTACAAATTATTTATAAATATATTAGTCGAATAAAAATTCACTTTAAAATGGTGTTTTTTCACTTTTTATTAATTAGAGACCCAAATAAAAAAATATTTGTTTTTCAAATAAATTTTTGTTTGTCTTCTTTAAGATAAATGAATTTATCTATTTCTAATTTTGGTCCACAAATGTACATAATATACTTCTGGCCCAAAACTCCATGACATATTCTTATGTGGCCCAGAGAAACAAAAAGGTTGGACACCCCTAATTTATATTATCTTTAAAAAACATTACGTGTTTGTTCAAAAATGCATAATTTTTTAAATGTTTTTTGAAACAAACTTTGTATATCATCAGTATTAATATTACAATTTGCTCTATTACGACGTAAATACCATGGTGACGTCTTAATACGTAATCTGACAGCTGCTTCATTCTCCATTTTTTGATTAATTTTTTAGTTTTTCTCTGTAACATTTAGGTTAATTTTCAAGTAAAAATATAGGTGCTGTAAGTTTTTTGTATTTTTCTTCATGTAGTAATCTTGATACTCTATTTTTTTGAAAAAAAAACAATGCTTTAAAAAATTAATTTTACTCATATAAAATGTTCATTTAAAAGATATAAATGGAAACTGGAAATGCAGTAAAACCTCGTGATTTCGATTTTGAATACAGTAGAACTCCTGTAACACGGGTTCGTATAATACGGATTCGTATAAAAACGGCAAAAAATTGCTATCGTATTCGTATAAACACTCAAAAAGAAACTCGTATAATACTGTAAAACGTCATCGCCGACTCGTGTCGCGACAGGATTGGTCGAATCTAGACCAATAGCGGATATTGCACAAACTGTTGAGTTTAAACGAGCAGCGGACCTGCTAAACACCATTTATTATTTAACGGCCATAAAAATTATATTTAGGGGAAGGTGGGGCAGGATGAGGATGTTACAGTTTGAAAAGCCATAAAATGGCAACCACTTTAATGAGAACAATAATTTGTTTATTCTCAGCAACTACAACTTTCGGTAATATACAATACAAAATGTAATTTTCGAAAAACGTTTTTAAAAACAAAAAAATTTAATATTTTAAAATTATATGTAAATGCACCATCTTGCCCCACCCGTGGGGTAAGATGGGAATATTATTTTTATATTCAAGGAAAACAAATTAAAATGGTTAAACTGTCGTTTTCTTCAATATTGAGACAAGAACAGTGTGCCCATTTATCACAACGGCTATATTTATTATTATTTTCCGAATAAATAAATATAAAAGTTTAAACTTACTCGTATTTACTTCACTAGACAGTATTGTCATTTCGCGCATGCTCAGTTTCTGTATTTTGTAAGCAGACTATATTTTTTTCGTGGAAAAAATTTTTATTTCGATTTGTTATCTTACATTTTATTTCTTGTTAAGATAGTATTTAAATTTAAAAAATGTTTTCACAAATAAAATAAAACGTAAAATTTAAATAATGAAGTACAGTAATACAGTATGTACTGTATAAATTTATTACAGTTACATATGATTTAAAAGTGGATAATTTCATTTTCTATAAATAGATCATTTTTAAACTTATTACAGTAGAACCTCGATTATCCGGACTAATTGGAAATGAAGGTAGTCCAGATAACAAAAAATTCGGATAATCGAAACAAATACTTTAATTTGTCTTGTAATGATAATACAACACGTTTTCTTTTCGATGGCATATCGATAACATTAAAAGTAAATACTGTATTTAAATCGTGATCAAATTTTCAAGAAACAAACGTTCGTATTGAATTTGTACTACTACTGACCAACGCTAATAGACTACCTATTGTTTAAAAGGCCCTCTGGTGGCGCAAGGAGACGGATTTTATAAAATAAAAAGCAGTTGAAACTGCATTTTTATGAATAAAAATTTGACAAACTATTTATCGTTTTATGACGAGTAAAATTTTTTCGTCGTGTTCGCGGCTTTTAAGTAATGCATAAACCTTCGAAACGCGAGGCCCTTCGNAATTTACATCATACATACAAATTAAAATAATTATTGCTGACCTCGAAAATTACTTCAAGTACATATTAAGTATAAATAAACTTTTTAATACCGTAACAAATTATGTTTTTATTTTTATAGCTGATAAACTTCCAAAAGAACCGACAACGAATACGACAGTGTCGATAAGTAAGTTCTGTATATGTCATTATTTGTAAATTTTTTAGATATTTGTCATTGTAATTTACATCATACATATCAATTAAAATAATTCTTGCTAACCTCGTATATTACTTCAAGGACATATTAAGTATTAGTAAACTTTTTCTTACCAAAAATATTATGTTTCGATTTTTATAGCTGCTGAACCTACAGAAAAACCGACAACAAATACGAAAGTGTCGATAAGTAAGTTCTTTTTTCTTCATTTTATGTGAATTTTTTAAAAATCTATCATTGTTATTTACATCATACATATCAATTGAAATAATTATTGCTAATATCGGATATTACTTCAAGTACATATTAAGTTTAATACTGTGAAAAATAATATTTCGATATTTATAGCTGATGAACCTACAGAAGAACCAACAACAAATACGACAGTGTCAATAAGTAAGTTCTATATTTTTATTATATGGTAATTTTTTAAAAATTAGTCATTGTAATTTACATCATACATATCAATTAAAATAATATTTTTAAATTCGGATATTACTTCAAATACATATTAAGTTTGATACCGTAAAAAATTATGTTTCAATTTATATAGCTGATGAGCCTACAGAAATACCGACAACAAATACGACAGTCTCGATATGTAAGTACTGTATTCTTCATTTTATATAAATTTTTAAAAAATTGTCATTGTAATTTATCTCATACATATTAATTGGAATAATTATTGCTAATATCGGATATAATCTCAAATGCATATTAAGTTTCATACCGTATAAAATAATGTTTCCATTTTTATAGCTGATGAACCTACAAATAAATCGACAACAAATACGACATTGTCGATAAGTAAGTTTTATATT
>NW_019387994.1:0-2254 GCF_000671375.1 Centruroides sculpturatus
CTAGGCTTAAATAACAAACTTTATATGGTAACCGTTTTAATATTTGTTTTATCATAGTATTTGATTTATATAACTACGAAGGTTATCTTACGTTAAAGTTTATCACACAGAGTGATTAATCTAGCAGAAGTTTAAAATTCTTTCTGCTTCTACTGTACACAATTTAAAGAAGTTTTTAAATACGTGACATTACGCAATTAGTGTTTTAAACCCTTACGTAAGATAGCATTTGTAGTTATATAAATCAAATAATATATTGTAATATAATAGAAGGGTTAGAAGTACGAAATAATCTAATAATCTTAATGTTCGTTATTATCCTTTTCCCGAGCAACACCGGGCTCATCTGCTAGTTTTATAATAATTATTAACATATATTTTCGATTACTTTAAACTGACATTATCATAAATTAATTTATAGTTTATTATTAATATTTCTGATTTATAACTTTTATGATTAGCTGTGTATATTTTAATAACTGCTTCTTTTTTTGTTTTTTTAAAGGGATTTGAACCAACATTAAATGGAATATCACTAAACATGCAGTCTGGAGAATTATTAATTGTCATAGGCCCTGTTGGATCGGGGAAGGTAAATATTTTGTTTTATATTTTAACTTAAAATTATATCGTTTATGATTTAAAGATTATGGAAAAAATTAATAAAAATGAATTAGATAAATGGTTACATTTTCTTATTTAGAATAAAATGAATTTTCAAATTTATATACTTGCATGTCATGTTTAAATAATTTTATCTGTTTTTGATTCTAATCGTTAAAAAGAAAATATAGGCTATATTCTGTGTACTTATACAAAACGGCGGGTGTTATTCGTATCATGTACGATAAAAGATAAATTGTTGGACAAGTATTCGTATTATATAACTCGTTGTGTTCGTAATCTGTTATAGTATTTTCTTCTGTTACATGTATTGTTGACATAAAACGAACTGACTGATAACAAGTGAAGATACGACCGAGAAGCTGGTTGTAGATGCATATAATTACGTGTTCAAGTCAGTGCTCATTTATTAAATCGAATCTAATCATGAATATTTATCTAAAATTATTAACACGATAATTTTATCACTTTATTTTCGTCTTAGAAAATTATTTAAAATTATTCATAACACAAAAGTTATTCTCATTACATAATTTCTAATTTGTCAAAGTATAACAATTGATTATATAGAAATGTCTATATTCTACTATTATTAAGCCAGTAAGTTGTTACAAGCAACGAATAGAATAAGTTTTGAAATACAGAATTGTAGAATATTTGTTCTTCAATTTGAAATTTCAGAGGACACATGTTGAAAGGATATTAGAGTGTATCTAGTGATATGTTTAACTGTTTAGTGCCTGATTCTATCATTAGTTTTTTGTTTGGTTACATTTACGTCTAACGTTGTCACAAGAATATTCTGCATGTAAAGGTTTGTTTGTTTTATTAAGTTATGGAAACGCAACATTTGGACAATCTGCCTAGGGGAATGCCTTCCGGGAGGTCTTTTTAAGGGTAACTGGCCCGTATTTAAACGTGAACAAAACCCAGAAAGCTCCACATGGACATCCTGGCGAGGCGCGAACCCACGACCGAACTCCCATTGTTCAGGGAATTGGACCACTTAGTCACTGGTGGGCCTTCTTCACGTAGGGGAAGGTCAAGGACTTTAAACTACAAGGATAGCCAGATCCCGTATATTTGTTAGCGTGACCTTGGCTCTATGTGACGTCACAGCAAACCCTCTACTTCAACATGACAGATCTTTCAAATAACAAAATACGATAAAATATTAAATCATTTCTTAATTAATTATTAAATTACTACTAAATGTAAACTACTGTAGAATTTTCGGATTTAATAAGTGTACTGTACGTCAATAAATTTACAAGTCTTTTGTCTAATATTTATTTAACAAATTAATGAGCTATATTTTTATTATGTGATTATATTACTTAACTTTTTAATTTTTTTTCGACAATCACCATTTTCAGAAGGCATTCTTTTCAATATTTTATAGTTTTCTTGTTTAAGATTTCTATAATTAATTCTTATTATAGTTCTTAATTTACAAAAATCTTTTATTAAAGTAAAAGGTAAAACTGTTTCCACTGACTAATTCTGTACAACTCCGGGGCCTTTTTTATACGATTCATCGTGATATATTTCGAAATATTTATTCCATTCTATAATTTTTGCTAGCCATTCATCAGTAGGTTTAATAAGCCCTCCATAAGATAAACGCTGC
>NW_019387994.1:5523-9330 GCF_000671375.1 Centruroides sculpturatus
CGGTCAGAACAATTATAAAAGGCAAAGAAAAAATTCTCGAAGCTGTGAAAAATGCTCAATCTTTAAATTCAAGCATCATTCGTAAACGTCACAGTATTATCGCTGAGATGGAAACGATGTTAAAATTATGGTGTGATAATCAAGTAAATGTGAAAAATTGTAATATAATATAGGCCTAATTTGTTATACATATGTATTATCTAAGATTTTATTAGACATTTTTTTCTAAATTATTGTTTTCTTTAGTCTCCGGCCCCAATTAAAAATTATTTGTATGTATTTATATGTGAAATTATACCCCGACTCACGCGAATTCGACTTACGCGGTTACCGCTCGGTCCCACCTATCGCGTAAGTTCGGGGTATTACTGTACTCAAACATTTTATGTATAATGTTTATTCAAAGAAAATTATACAATATACATTGTTAAGGAGTGTGAATCATCTTCATGTTTTTTCTAGCACAGAATGAATCAACCTGGAATGCAAATTTGCAGGAAAAAAAAAATCACAGATAATATGTCTGTAAACATCCCAAATGATATGCCAAATTCTTGGGCTATGCAAATGCTATAATTAAATATTAGAAATTAATTAATTTGACTAGAGGTAGGCAGTTATGGGTCCATCTTGTATTAAATTTAATAATTATAAATAATTAATTTTTAATTTAGACATTTATAAAATTTAGTTTGGAGTTGTCATTAAATTTAATACGAAATGGAAGCATAACTGCCTACCTATAGTCAAATTAATTAATTTCTAGTATCTAATTATAACCTCCACATAGCCCAAAAATTTGGCATATCGATTAGCGTGTTTATTACATAACGGGCTATGGTTGCTGATGTTTATACGTAATATGTCTGAACACAAGATTGGAAAAATTTGTGATCACAAGCGACACTAAGATGCTAGCGGAACGAGTGCTAAACACAGACTGACGTAGCATGCGCACAATCCGGGACTTTCTCCTTGTCATTCGTTATGAGAAACGTCGTTTGTTAAGCGAGTCTTTTTACAATTTGTTGCGAATTAATCGTTATGAGAGGTACTCGTTAAGAGAGGTTCTACTGTAATATTTTTAGGCATGTGGTACTAGGAACGCAATCGGTGTTGATGCAATTTCCGTTCTTGTCAGCTCTGTAAATTTCTATGACGTAAAATGATCTTATGTCGTACCGTTCAAAGCCCTGTGTATCAGGGTAGCCTCTTCCCAACAGGGGAATCCTCGGATCGGTGGCATAACGAGCCAGAGCAGTACAGTATTAACATTTACCTTTGCTACATCGTATTTGTGATCACGTAATCTGTATGTAGATCTTATATATGTCAGTCTCCTGTTAAACGTAATGGGATACGGTAATTCTGTGGTGCTCTTGCTTCATCTGAGCTATCTTTAGCGTTAGATACAATGCGAAAATCTCTGGGTTTTCTCTTATAAGTTACGCGTAGATTTAAATCTTTAGAAATCTTCTTGTAAATGTGTTGCAGGGACGGGTCATAGCTTAGAATTATCTGATTAACCTCGCTTTGTTAACTCTTGCTTGATGACTTAGCTTGATGTGTGGAAGCTAGAGAGTTGATTAATGAGCGGCTGTACCCATGTGTAGAAGCAATATGTTTAACTAGATCTACTTTCTTGTTGATATCAGACAGATCAGTACAATGTGAGTACGCTTTCGTGACTAGGACGCTGAGTTAGTGGGTATAAAGAGGCGGACGTATGTATTATAGGTTTGCGGTAAATTGTGGTGTTTATCTTATTATGCGCAACCTAAATCTTGACGGCTAAGTAATTAACTTCTGTGTATCTTTCTTGATCTAATTCTAGTGTTAATCCGTACTTGTTATTATTAAACACTTTTAACATTTGTGAGATTAGCAGAGGGTCAGGAATTAATCCCTTCTGACCACTTACACTGCACAAGATCGGTAAAACCCGATCTCGCGGTCGTAGGATGGCTAGGAGGGCAAAAAAGGGAGTGGGGAGCGCGTCGGTAAGTCGGCAGGTGTCCTTTCGAGACAGGAGACAGGTTTAACAAACTAAACAAGAATTTATTTATATAACTAAGCTAGGATACATAGGTTAAATGAGGTTAAATAAGTTCACTACACAAAAGGGCCGCTCTAACAGTTTTAACGGCTAGTCTGAGAGAGAGAGTTCACAAAGCTCTAAAACAAATACAAATACCTGTATGATGCTATGTCTAATATGCGTTCGTTGAATGGGCCGTCTGAATCGGAATCGACGCAGGAACTGCAGCATGTGACGATGGAAGTATAACTTGCACACAGTTATAAGTATAACTTCCTTTGGTCGCCCGGAGCTTCCGGGGACTCGAGCTTTTCAGTGGCGTGCTGTCATTAGAAGCGGTGGAAGCGTCGCTTCCCTTGTATTTTATAAAAAATAAATACATATTAATTTTAATTATATGAAAATAATCGCACAATATTTTATTATAACCGCATTACGTATCTTATTACAAATTTCTATACAACACGTGAAAAAAAATAAGATTGCTATTGTATGTTCGAATATTAGTGGCGGAGTGGAAGCTCTGTATTGTCAGATTCCAAAAAGCCAGATTTGCGCACGCGCTTTACAGAGCACCAACATCACCCGGTTTAGCCGGTGGAAGCCTACGTCCTTGAGTTGATGCTACACATTCCAACGCTTCCAATTCTATCCGGGACCGTTCCGGGCTGTTAGCCGCCCGCCCGCTAGATATTTGGCCGATTACGTGAATAACGAGTAGATTTATAACTTAACCCAACCGATAAGGATTTACTGGTATGTTTTTACGATAGTTCTGTATAGTCCACAAGAGTTAAAAAATCTATTAAAACATTTGATATTTTTATTCCGCTCTCCGATTTTATATTACTCACGGATTTCGATAAACCAGTGATATTACGATTTCGTACGTCCCATCTCTAAGGGGATGTAGGAAAAAACGTGTACAATTCTTGTACAATGTTAAAAAATTAACCGTTACTTCGACAGCGTCATTTACAACTAAATTTAACGAATGAGAGAGATGCGCGAGGTACAGAAAAAGCTCTAGAATTTATTTTCCTTAAATTTACGATTTATGTATCCGTTTGTCATAAAAATTTGTCTTTCCACTTTTTTTTCCGAGACTACAAATATTCGAGTACATAGTAACTGGTTTCGACTTATTTCTACTTAAGAAGTAGTTAAATAATTAAGCGATTAGGGAATTGGAGACATAAACAAAACCCTGACGAAAGAGCCGGAATATTACTTAAAAAAAAGCTTAACCGAACCAATCTATAGCTGAGTACAGTGGGGACTGATTTCTTCGAAATACTGTATTAGATGTAATAAAGACAGAAATTTTTTCAGTTCGACGAGAGTGACCGAAAAGTTGTAAATTTTGGAAATTTTCGTGGACAACACCTGGTCCTAAAACGAATTAGTTAAAAAACAAAAGACGGACAATCTATTAAGTTTAACGTATTTAGATTTTTACAGCTATGATGAGAAACGTTTAAAATTTACAACAACCCTGTCGCGACCTTTGAGATATATTAGTGATGCGACAAAAGAGGCATTTGACATTGACTGGTATCGGCACCCTCGGGATTTGGCATGCATGCACGCACCGCACACCTACCAAGATCGTCTCCGATTCCATCCACGAGTCACTGATAGGGAGCACTTTTAACTAAGCGGATTGTTTTAATATTTAAAAAGTAAAGAATATCTTATGCTATTTTTATGTACGTTTCTTCACAAAACTATATTCATACAATCGAATATTTTGTACCAGGTATGTATAA
>NW_019387994.1:10159-10929 GCF_000671375.1 Centruroides sculpturatus
CCTGGATCTAATGCCCCCGTTGAACGAATATTTTCATTGCTGAATAATATGCGGACGAATGAAAAAACCCATTTAAAAGTAAGCACCTTAGAAGCATGTATTTCCGTCAAATACAACTTTCAAATGAACTGTATGGAATTTTATGACTTTAAAGCGTGAAACGGCGCTATAAAAAAAATTAATTCTACTGAAAAGTATCAAAATGAATGTTATTTAAATTTTTACAATGTGTGTATGTGTAAAATTTCAGATTGTTTAAAATTTAATGTATGCATTGTTGTATGCTACTATTTTCGTAATAAATGTTATAAACTTATGAATTTTATAAGGTATTTTTTGATTTTCTTCGACATGTCCTTTATTTTCCCCCAAAAAATATGGTCACTGTAGGAATAGGACAAGTGCAAAGAATAAAACGTTAGGTTAAGAGTCGATGAAACCACAAGCTTTTTTGGATGGTAAGTAGTAAATAAACGTCATTGTTGTATCTCCAGATTCAACATTCAACACTAAGAAGGAAGACGTAGAAATATTTTTAATTCACACAGAATTGTTTGATCAAATTAATCACTCGACCATTGTCAAAACAGTTAATGACGCGATGCACATTTTATGGTCAGCAGGGATTCAATATGAGATATGCTTCTTTTCGTAACAGATGCAGCAGCATACCCAATATATATATACAGTGGTACCTCAGGATACGAAATTAATCCGTTCCGAAACTGAGATCGTATCATGAAAATGTCGTAAGGTGGATCATCTTTTCC
>NW_019387995.1:0-2371 GCF_000671375.1 Centruroides sculpturatus
GTCGGCGATGACGTTTTACCGAATTATACGAGTTTTTTAGCATGTTTGTACGAATACTTTCGCAATTTTTTCGCCGTGATATAGGAATCCGAAATATAGAAACCCGTGTTATGGGAGGTCTACTGTATATAAAATTATTTCGAGACGTAAAATACAATTAACTATATAAACAAATAAAATTAAATAAATTATGCAAGATTAACCTCGATAAAATTTATAAATTACAGAAGGATTATGTTAGGGTTTCTTTCCCGGGATCCCGGGAAAAGAAATTATTTTTCTCGTAATCCCGCTGGAGGCAAATTTCCCCGGAAATGAGAAACCCTAGATTATGTATCACGTTTTAAACTATAAATAGTTAAATTGACGTTACTTGCAAAGTATTTTTTATGACTTTTCTTTAAAGAAAATTTCCTAATCTTTAACGCAAAAAAGAAAAGAGCAAACATAAAAATTAAACAGTATTAAAGTAACACATCCTTTTTTCGGATCAAAATCGGTTACTTACTTATCATTGTTGACATCGATTAACTCTTCGACGTTCCCAATAACGTTCATAATTAACCTATGACAACAGTTAATTAGTATGACGTTGCTGACTCAGATGTTACTTCCATATCTTTCCTTTAATCTATTAGAAACTATTGCGTTTTATTCTCTAATTTAATCAGTTGTCCTAGTAACCTGTAACTGTTCTGATATCGAACGAAAGGGAAACATGAGAGATGTCTGATAATTTCAATATAATATGTAGTCATATTCTTCTAGGAACGATTTAAATTGTCTTCTATAAATAAGTTGGAACATTAATGAATCAAAATCAATTTTTAATCGTGTTAAAATTGATTGTACGCTTTAAATGTTTAAATATATAATTTAAATAATATAATTTAAAATGATGGTAGGCTTTTTCGCGTAAAAATTTAGTCGCATTTTACCGATAATTTTCAGTTTATAGAAGTCTCTTAGAGGTGTATTTATGTATTGGATTGTCTATACATTTATGCATTGCATGCTTAGATTATATGCGTAGGGTAGTCTCCTGGTTCCTGTACATATTATATTATATGAACTATAGTTTATATACGTCTTATAGGAGGTTTTATAGGCATTTTATGTGTGCATTGTACACCTGCGCTTGTATAGAACTCAATAGAACTCCAATTTAGCCAAGACTTGTGTACATTTACGGAATTTTATATAAGGAATTCTAAGCATCTATTATGTCAAGAAAGTTCTGAGGCATATGTATAGCAGGAGCAGCACCAGCAATACTTTTAAGTGAACGTAATACGAATTTAGTAAAAGAGTGTGCTTTAGTCTAAAAGTTTAAAAGATTAAAATTATACGAAAATCGAAGGTAAATTCGATTACTTTATCTCTTCTATGAACTATCAAGGTCGTATTTTGTATAAAAGAAGTATAATAAATTTTTTAATAGATAAAATCAATTACGGTTCTTAAAAATTTTAATTTTAACGTTAAATTTAATCCCAAAAGTAAATGTTGGTGGGGCGATTTATAATTTTTTCAACATTATAAGATTAATTATACCATATGAAAGTACAGAAAATAATAAAGATAACTTATCTAAAATTAGTATCTTATTTTGTCGGGAAGGAGTGGCATTTATTTTATATATTTATCTTCACTTAAACAATACACGAATTATAATTGATAGTTCTTAAAATATTCCAGATATAAATGATTAATGATACCAGTATTTAAATCGCGCTTACACATAATTTATTGTTTTAAGTTACTACTACTTCCGAATGCCCGCTTAAAAATCATTTAATTAGAATGCAAACTCAAAGTGAATTCTAATAGATTTATATAAACTTATTGAAGAATTATTTTTTCTTCGAATATTTTGAATATTTATCGTGTTGATCTGTCCCGGACAAGTCAAGCCTCAACCCTTTACTATTTCACACTTTGTTGTGGAACTCGAAACATGCCCTCTTAAGGAAAGGCATATGTCAAAACGGCTGCTAGCTGTCAATTTGACAGATATTCGTTATCTCTTTACTAGCAGATGAGCCCGGCGTTGCACGGGCAAAAAATAACGATAGATTAAAATTTTTAGATTATAGCCGATTTTACCCGTTTTCACCGGATGCAAGAATTAGGTCTCTCTCTTCCGAGATTAATTAGAGAATTTTTACATGGTCTGAAAATATGTTCGATTTTCTGCAAAAACGCAAAAAACCGCATCTAAAATAGTACAGTAAAGCAGAGTTCTTTAAGATAATCCTTAACCTTGTCCCTCTCTCCTGCAGGGATAATTTCCAAAAATTTCTTCTTAGTGTGCATTCTCAAGGTGTATCCTACTAAAACGCAGTCAAAAACGCAAAAAATTGATTAAAAT
>NW_019387995.1:4927-8366 GCF_000671375.1 Centruroides sculpturatus
AATTCTTTTATTTGATGTGGACCCCTCTCCACACACGTTTACACTCAATTTTCAAAAATGTATATTTCGTAATTCAAGTTGATGACTTGTTGCTCCGTAAGTATTATTTTGGTAAATATAATTCCTAAAATGGCTCTTTATGAAAAAAGGTTGCCGACCCCTGCTTAAATAATCAAGCTATAACTCTGCTACTTTAATGATTAATACTGAGTAATTTGCTACTAGAAGTAGATGTTAGGTGCCATCTCTAACTAAATTAATAATTTAGAATCATCTGGAAGAAAAGAACTGACCTGGGGCATGGCTTGAACCAGGGCCGTGCCGTAGATTTTCTCAGTGTGATGCAAGTCTTCGAAATGCCGCCGCCCCTTAAATGTTTTTCTCTAAAATACCTTCGGTTCTGATTTTAAAAAACTGCACAAATTGTATGAATACTATTTTTATTTTGAAAATAAAAATTACTTTAAAACAATGATATCAAGTATCAACTACAAGAATCTACTACAGTTTTACCCTTCTAACTTTAACTTTAGCAAATTCGTTAATTAGGGAATCGTAATCTAGAGTGGCAGCCAATGTAGATTCAATAGAAATATCAATAAATGATAGATTTCTAAGTTTTGTTTGGCTTATTGAACTTCTTAAGTAGCATTTTATTAATCTTAATTTGGAAAAACTTCTTTCCCCACTAGCTACAGAGACAGGGAGTGTTAATAAAATTCTGAAGAGCTACAACAGTATTCAGATACAAAGTAATTAAGTTATTTTGGCATAAATTATTTAAAACATCCAAAGGTTTCATAGAATATGGTAGCATTTGGGATATATACGTAATTCTTCTCAAACATCATTCGCATTTATATCTGATTCATTTTCCACCAAAAGTATTGACTGGAGACTGGTACAATGATTTTCTAGCATTTTGTCATCTAAATCCTTGAGTTTTAAAATATATAAAAACTGAAAATTTTTGCTATGGGTTTCCAGAAGCGTGAATCATTCATTCAGAGAATTAAGGGTAATATCCAGAATATAATTGAAAAAGTTTATTTTAAATTTACTCTCTTCTGTTAAGGGTTCGTCGACAGCTTCTTTGTAATAAAATTGATGCTTTTTCTTTCTGGCTCTAACTTCAGTTTCGGCAGGAAATTCTTTACTGCATTCAAAATTCTCTGCAATCTCATTAGCAGCAATTTTCATCTGATCATATCCAAATTGTCTATAACTTTTCATTTGTTGTATGGTTTCTGATAACATCCTTACCCAATCTGACAAATTTATAGTTACAGATTGCAATAGCTTCGAGATTTGAATTTATTTCAAATAAAATATCATGCCAAAGAACTATACTGCATATAAACTTGTAATTTTTAATATTTTTTGCTAACCCTCTTGCTTTAACTTTAGTTTCTGCATCTCTGTTGATGTCTTCTATTATTTGGAATAATGCATCATAATGCATCACAAAGTTGAAATCGTAAAGGTTTTAACGCATCTATTCTGCTTGACCACCTAGTAGCGCTCAATGGTTTTAGAGTTAATTGTGAGACATATTTTTTTAGCACTTCCGAACGCTTTGTAGAACCAGAAAAAATTTCAACCCCCCTCGAGGGAAGAGGAGGAGAGAGTCAATTTTAGTCGGTATAAAGTGTAAATAATAAATAAAGAAAGTAAATAGTGGCACATATAGTATACATTTTGGCAATTAATAAATATTTTAATAATTTCTATCTTTTGGGTAACCCAAAAACAATAAATCCAAAATTCAAAAAATTCGAAATATTGAATTGGAAATAGGCTGTACGTCGAAGTGGAGACAATACAATGACAAGTTAAGGAAAGGCATATGTCAAAACGACTGCTAGCTGTCAATTTGATAGATATTCGTTATCTCTTTACTAGCAGATGATCCCGGCGTTGCACGGGCAAAAAATAACGATAGCGAAGATTAAGATTTTTAGATTATAGCCGATTTTACCCGTTTTCACCGGATGCAAGAATTAAGTCTCCCTCTTCCGAGATTAATTAGAGAATTTTTACATAGTCTGAAAACATGTTCGATTTTCTGCAAAAACGCAAAAAACCGCATCTAAAATAGTACAGTAAAGCAGAGTTCTTTAAGATAATCCTTAACCCTGTCCCTCTCTCCCGCGGAAATAATTTCCAAAAATGCCTTCTTAGTGTGCATTCTCAAGGCGTATCCTACTAAAACGCTGTCAAAAACGCAAAAAAAATTGATTAAAATCATTATTGAATTTTAATAGAATAAATCTTTAGTATTCAAAAAGAAATTTTACTTAAATAACCTATAAAATAAAAAAAAAATTAAAAAATTTTTCATTAAAATGGAGAATTAACTTACTCGCTTGCTTTACTTTTTGAATTTTGAATTTATTGTTTTTGGGTTACCCAAAAGATGGAAATTACTAAAATATTTATTAATTGCCAAAATGTATACTATATGTGCCACTATTTACTTTCTTTATTTATTATTTACACTTTATACCAACTAAAATTGACTCTCTCCTCCTCTTCCCTCGAGGGGGATTGAAATTTTTTCTGGTTCTGCAAAGCGTTGGGAAGTGCTAAAAAAAATACTGTATATCTCACAATTAACTATAAAACCATTGAGCGCTACTAGGTGGTCAAGCAGAATAGATGCGTTAAAACCTTTAAGATTTCAACTTTGCGAAATCTATGATGCATTATTCCAAATAATAGAAGATGTTAACAGAGATGCGAAAACTAAAGTTAAAGCAAGAGGGTTAGCAAAAAAAATNTAAAACCATTGAGCGCTACTAGGTGGTCAAGCAGAATAGATGCGTTAAAACCTTTAAGATTTCAACTTTGCGAAATCTATGATGCATTATTCCAAATAATAGAAGACGTTAACAGAGATGCGAAAACTAAAGTTAAAGCAAGAGGGTTAGCAAAAAAAATATTAAAAATTACAAGTTTATATGCGGTGTAATTCTTTGGCGTGATATTTTATTTAAAATAAATTCAGTCTCGAAGCTATTGCAATCTGTAACTATAAATTTGTCAGATTGTGTTATCAGAAACCATACAACAAGTGAAAAGTTATAGACAATTTGGATATGATCGGATGAAAATTGCTGCTAATGAGATTGCAGAGAATCTTGAATGCAGTAAAGAATTTCCTGCCGAAACTGAAGTTAGAGCCAGAAGGAAAAAGCATCAATTTTACTACGAAGAAGCTGTCGACCAACCCTTAACAGAAGAGAGTAAATTTAAAATAAATTTTTTCAATTATATTCTGGATATTACCCTTAATTCTCTGAATGAACGATTCACGCTTCTGGAAACCCATAACAAAAATTTTCAGTTGTTTCTTTGCAGACACACTAAGGTGACATATATCAACACTTGGCAACTTATTGACTATTTATTCAGTTGGGACGCCTTTTACATTATGCGT
>NW_019387996.1:0-8441 GCF_000671375.1 Centruroides sculpturatus
TCTGAACATATTCTAAACAAATTCAGTCCCATTTGACACTCACAATCACCATAAAATGTTTAGTTGGAACCTCAAATGTGATATCATAATCTTCGTGTCTTTTATCAGTTGGACTCAAAGATCTAGTAGGCATATTAAAGATATTTTCACAAATTGTCTTCACAACTTCTGATTCCATTTCATCTTTTCTTCGAATATCACTATTAAATATGTAGATGTTTCTGCATAAATAATGCTGAATTATTTTTTCTCCTAATCTGTTTACATTTTTCTCATTTCTGACGATTATATTTGGCTTTTTATCACTTTGTTCTTCTTTGATAGTAAAAAGCCAGTTCCTAAATGGAGGTATCGATTCCTTCACATGATCTTGTGGTGCAACAGTTGGCTGGGGTTCGAAAATGAGATTGAAATTTAATCCATAAACGGAATTTTGCAATCGGTCGATAGTTGTTGTAGCAAATTCTTGAAAACGTCTCTTCAACTGTTCATGTTGTATGAAAGGATAAACTAAATTATTATAAGGGTTACTTGGATCCAAGACTAATGGTCTTTGTCTCAATATATAATCGTCAACATCGTCGATAGAATAATATTTTTCAAATATAATTTTCAAATTGTCCAAATCTTTTATCGACTCCAAAAACCAACGAAATGCTCTTAATATAGAAACTGGGTTATAGTTTTCTTCCTCTTTTATAGCTACATTAAGAGCAATTACCTCGAACATAGAAGATCTCCCGCTGATATATTCTGTCACGAAGAGACTTTTATTCCAAAATTTAGCCAGTCTGATTAATCTATGTGCAAAATCCGATTGATTTTTTATGAATTCCACTTGAGTTTCATCCAAACAACTACTATATTTATATCCTTCTCGTGCTGGACGTGGTAGACGCCGTATTCTTTTCAATGTTTGTTCTCTCTGTTCTTTCTTATTTTGACTAAAGTTTGCAGCTGGAACAATGTCAAATTTGACGCCATTTAAAACTACTCCAATCGAACATTCGGCAACGTTCGGTTTTAAACTTCCATTTTCTGCCAAAGTCAGAACATCTTCGAAGACGTCTTTGACATCCTTATACGGAGGGAGAACGTCGTTGACAAAAACAGCACAATCAAAATCAAAATCTACCTTGATAGACGTTTGTTTTTCGATGCTGCCAAAAACTCCAACTCGATCAATTCTGTATTTTCTATTTCTTTTGAGAAGTTTGAATAATTGTTGGGCACTTTTCTTTCCATTCTCCAAATCTTCTTTCGAAGGAACTTTCTATTTTCGCTTGATGGACAGACATGTTGTTACTGCTTAAGTCCTAGCGGAACTGATTAAACGTGTTTCCGTTATCTCTTATATAGACCTTCACCTCACCACGTGATATGAATTAACTAGTAGCCCGGGACGCCGCCTATTGGGCGTTCTTTACAAATTTCCATGAGACACGGTTCCTTTGACTTTTTTGTTCCTATCAATATGCTCTACAGCTCCGTTAAAGTCCCAATGGTAAGATTTACCCTTCGAATGAAGGTGTGGCAACCCCCCAAACTGTAGCCACCCTGTGCGAACAATAAAGTCAAAGGAACCATACCCCTACTCCAGGGATCGGCAGTTTGTCAACTGAGAAGAGCCAAATTGCCATGGAAACAGTATAACAAAAGTACTAGAGAGCCGCATATATAACGCGCACCAGAGAGACGCCCCCTAGTGCCCGTTACAGGCATTCCGTGACAGTAATAAATTCCTATTACAAATATACTGAATTATTTATATTGTTATTGGCTATTGGCCAAATGAATAATAATAATTTATACTGTTAATTTAAATGTGCAAAATACGACACACGACAGGGGCACCTCTTGTGGCCGATTTTGGCATAACGTTACACGGACGGACACGCGTTCAATGGGTTGTTTATATATAGCAGGGATGGCCAACACGTAGACCCCGGTCGATCGCAAAGGTTTTGAAAGTAGCCCGCGAAGCTAAAGTTGAACAATTTGCTTTCACTTAAATTAATGTTTAAAAATCTTAATTCGATAATTTATTCTTACAATATTAGACTCCAAGCAAATACACGTCCTTCCTCCACGAAGGCACAACTCGGAATTTCTATTATGATACACTTTTTTTTTTTACTCTTTCCCTGTGGGCACTAAGAGGGCCTCTTTTTGCAGGTCCATTATGGGTTCGGCCAGTTCCACAATGGCTGGGTAGTGAGGGACGGGGCCCAACATNGCCCGCGAAGCTAAAGTTGAACAATTTGCTTTCACTTAAATTAATGTTTAAAAATCTTAATTCGATAATTTATTCTTACAATATTAGACTCTGTGCAACGTACCCATACTGTTTGTATTTATCCGATGAACAATGCAAATGAATGTAAACGCATGCGCATATAAAAATCCTAAAATTGTTTGCCCATATTCATAGTCGCCGCAGGCTATATTTTACCAAAAAAAGTAGCCCTTAAGGAATAAAAGTTTGGCCACACCTGATATATAGATATGCTTCAAATGCTGCCACTCGCATGCGACTCATATTGATCAACACCAGTGTGGTCATGTGCGGACGGGCTAGAGTGGTAGAAAGTATGCCGTACGAGTCGAAGTTTGTTAGGCGGCTCTATCTCATAAATTCATAAGTTATAAGGCTGCGGTGAAATGAGCTGAGGTGAAATTGGAGTTTATGTTCGAAGAGCCGCATGCGGCTCGCGAGCCGCTAATTCCGACCCTTGCCCTACTCGCGTATAAAAATATAGGTTTTTGCATCGATAATATCGATGAGGTAAAAAGTAGTATTACAAAACGCATCAGTAGCGCTAATCCAAGACCTATAATGCGCACTCTTTCTCTTAACACATCTGGGGCCGTATTCTGGTCACTATCTCTGATCTCTCGTCTCTCATAAGCCGGTCGCTGATTGGCCAATGCAAATGATTAGCCAATCAGCGACCGGCTTGTGAGAGACGAGAGACCAGAGACAGTGACCAGAATAAGGCCCCTGTACCTTACTTATCATCGCTAGGGCGCCTGTAGTGCACGTTTTTGGCATATTATTTTGCGGACAGACGGATACCCGTTCAATGGGTTATATATATAGATGCTGAAAAATCGAAAACGAAACCGAAACAAAAGCCAGTCTGTTGGGAGATTAAGTTATTTATATTGAATAGCAACAAGAAGGAGAGACCTTTGGGGCCGTCCATAAATTACGTAAGGGCGATTTCGGCCATTCTAGACCTCCACCCACCCCTGTGTAAGAAACCGTAAAATTTTCTTTGATCCCCTCCCCTTCCCTATCTTACGCAGAGTCGGTAGATTAACTGGTCTTTCGACTAATAGTTCAAACTTAGCTAGAGACAATATTTGCCGCTAGTCGGCGCCACTGTTAGCAGGAGATCGTTGTTCTTGCTAGGTATATACTGAAGTCAGTGATTTTGACCTATAATAATTGATTTTTTAGCTACATAAAAATGCCAACGTGCTTTGTGCCAGGATGCAAGGCAGGATATAAGTCATCGAACGAGAAGAGACATTTCTTCCGTGCTCCTAGCGATAAGATTGAGGAGTGGATGCGATGCATTCCACGAGACGACAAGATGCTAACAAATAAATGTTACGTTTGTGACGTACATTTTGCGAGTAGATTTATTTTAAAAACCTTCTCTCATGTTATAAATGGAGAGAAAGTAGAAATTCCACGAGATCGCTGGGCATTAACGTCGGATGCATATCCATCAAACTTCCCTAATTGTCCTAAGTACATTAGTAGGTCTGTACCTCAAAAACGATCAACGCGATGTCTCACAAGAAATGAAGAACCATCTAGGAAGGGATCACAAAAAGACAATACCAAAGGTAACTATTTATGGTTTTTATGTAATCTTAATCCTCAGTGAGTCATGTAATTTTTTGCCCTTGCCTGAGTTGCAGTGCGTCTCTCGGACCCTGTGTTTTAATATAAAATTAAATTTTATCTATCTATCTATTTTATCTATATTTAAGGAACATTTTATATTTAAAAATTAAGTAAAGATTGAGCTGGGTTTGTGAGATCCACTGTGATTCACTGAGGGTTATCTCTCTGTGGCCCATCTTTCCTTATAAATACTTTAAGATTAATTGTCTGATATTTTTTTTTATCAATCATTAGATTTGCATGATACACACTCCCAAGTAACAACTGTAGAAAAGGAAGTAGAAGAACCCTCCACATCTGAAGCAGCAACTACACAGCATCCTGAGCTGTTATATGTCAATAAAATCTCTGCTTTGCAGTCTGAATTGTTAAAAGTCAAAGAGGATTTATATCGGTGCAGAAAGCAAAAGATGATCTATAGGAAGAAACTGAAAACCCTTCAAACAGAAAATCTCAAGCTTCATCAAGAAAATACTGAACTTAAAATGAAACAGTTGTCAGCTGATAAACTTGATTCCTTACCACCAAGACAGAAACTTATAATAGAGCACATGCTGAAAGCATGCCATATAAAAAGCAAAAAGGGTATGAGATATGACATTAATTGGTTACTTGACTGTTTACTTTTAAAAATTAGGTCACCATCTCTCTATGAATTTTTGAGAAATAATGATTACTTGCCTTTACCCTGTCAGTCTACACTGCATCAATATATCAGAGGCATTAATGCCAAATTTGGATTTGATGAAGATCTTTTTGTTATTTTAAAGACAAAATTGGAGACAATTCCACAAACAGAACGCCAGGGAGTTTTAATTTTTGATGAAATCACACTTCAAAAACATATAGAACTTTCAAAAGCTACTGGTGAAATGATTGGACTTGTTGATTATGGTGACAATTCTGAATTGCCACAGAGTGAATTTACAGCAGGTGATCATGGCCTAGTGTTTATGTTCAGACCTCACTTTGCTAGTTGGGTACAATGTATTGGCACATTCTGTTCAAAAAGCTCTGTCTCAGGTTCTACTGTTGCAAAACTTATTTTGCAAGCAATTATTCATTTAGAACAGTGTGGTGCAATAGTCAATGCAATAGTTTGTGATGGTGCCAGCACAAACAAAGCAGCTTTAAAAGCTCTAGGAATTTGTGCAGACACAAATAATATACAATGCTCATTTACAAACCCTGCTGCAGATAGACAAGTACTGGCTATTATTGATGTACCACATATTTTAAAATGTATGCGAAACAATCTTTTGAAAAATACATACTTTCAGGTAAAACTAAGAAAATAAAGTGTTTTCACCTAATTTATAATATAAGCCATTGCATTATTCTGCATTTTTACTTTTAGTTTCCTGAAGGAAGGGTAGAATTACAGCATTTTAAAGCAGTTGTTGATGAAGATTCCAAATTACCAAAGGGATTAAAGGCATGTCCCAAAGTGACAGAAATACATGTTAATCCCAATAACTTCCAGAGAATGAGTGTATTGCTGGCAGCTCAAGTGACACTTTTTTTTACTTATATAATCTTGACTTGATAAGAATACTTTTATTTATCTCATATATTTATAGATATTTAGTAATACTTTTGCTGATGCTATGCTGTTTTATAAACAGCGTGAGGTTGCTATCCTAAAGAATGCAGATGTTACAATAAGTTTCATACGTCACATCAATGCTCTTTTTGATGCTTTAAATCGTAGATTGCCACAGGAAGGAATCAGACATGATTCAAATGATCTCAAGGTAATAGTAATGATTCACTAGCAAAAACTATAAATGTTTTAATTAACAACTTTTTAAAAATAGGTTATTGAAGAATCTCTAGAATGGTTAAATAGATGGGAAGCATTCAGATTACAGATTAGAAGCACTGATCAAAAGGGATTTTTGAGCCACCAGACAGCAGAAAATCTACGCTTGACGCTGACTAGTATCTTAGCACTCGTCAGACAATTGCTTCCAAACTCATATTATATCCTGACAGCTCACTTTAATCAGGACCCATTAGAGGTAAAATTGACTTAGTGTAATGATTATATAATCTTGTATTAAACCTTAACTTATGTTTTCATTTCAATTAGCGTTTCTTTGGAATGATAAGACAAGGAAGTGGAAGCAATTCTCATCCCACAACAGTACAGTTCTTATACCTGTACAGACTGATGACTGTTTACAGTTTGGTTCGTCCTCCCAAACGAGCATCAGTTCAAACTGATCCAGGATCTATGCTTATTACTTTAAAAAATCTTCTTCATAGTCATAAAAAACCATTCAGAGAAGTTCAAGAACAATTGGAAGAACATTTAGAAAATTTGCTTTGTGATCCAAGTCTATACTATGGAGATCCTAGTGATAGTGAATTATTAGATCATGATTATTGTACACCAGAAACATTTAAGTTTATCCTACATTATTTAGGAGGTTATATTATTTATCGTCTACTGCCATCACTCGGTTGTGATGAATGCAAAAATATATTAACAGCAAAACCTGAGGATGCTGCACCAGAGAAGACATTTACATTCATCAAATCTCGAGGAGGTTTGTTATATCCAAGCTATAAGCTTTGCCAATTGATGTACTGGGCAGAAAGCAAAGTATGCGAAAAATTAACAAACCCAAACATGGATGTTTATTTTTCAATAATGGATAATATATTAAATCAGTGCTCTGTTACATTGATGATAGGATGTGACAATGCTGGTCACAAGTCCTACTTGACTTCCAGATTTTTGCACTTTTTTGTTACTTGTCGATTGCATTTTTTCACGCGAACGATTAATCAATCATTTATTTCATCAGTTGAAAGTAAAAACCATAGAAAAATTTCTCACTTAAAGTAAATTTTAATAACGCAAATAATAATAATAATAATTATTATTAATATGTATAATATAATTTGTTTGTATGTACAATAAATTTTTAACGTATAATAAATTCACATAATAGCACAATTTAATAATAATAATACTATTGTGTCAGTTTTGTTCCTTGTCATTTATTTAACTAAATATAAAACTCAGCGTTTTTAAAACACTTAATAAAGCATTAAACACCTTCCATCGCTGAGAAATGTTTATTTAATAAAATACGTTCGAACTCATTTACACCTGAGGATAGTTTATTCCATGAGGCTGAAAATGTTAGTGTTTTATTAAATAAACATTTCTCAGCGATGGAAGGTGTTTAATGTTTTATTAAGTGTCATTTATTTATCCATAAACCTGGTTTTGGGTTTAAATAAAAGCTTTTTCATTCTTATAATAAAATGCATATAAAAAATTATGAAATCGAACTCGAAGGTTATATATCTTTCAATAAAAAGAAAACATTCGACCTCACAGGGATTCGATCTAGCGGTCTTGTAGTGATTGCAGTGCCCCTGGTGGTAACATTTGTCTCTAGTTGATTCTAGCAATGAGCGAAGATAGGAAGTCGAAAGACCAGTTAATCTACCGACTCTGATCTTACGTAATATTTTGGCATGATTTTATAGAAAGATTTTAACCAAAAAAAAATTTTTTATGAAACACTAAACACCTTAGATCCAAAATTTATAATTATTAATTAGTTTATTAATATGTAGTCTACTGTTATTTATAAAAGACTTTATGTGAACAAATTTAAAAATATAAAAATTTAATGAATTCAATTGAACAATTTATTTTAAGAACTTTATTTTTTAATTATTAACAATATTATTATTGTTATTATTATCATTAATCAACATAATAATATTTATTTTTATAATAATTTTAATTTTCGCAAAAGACTTTGCCAGATCGACTAGCAAACACTGCCCTGACGAGGAAGCCAAGATGGCCACCTCAAGATCCCAAAACTTAGCTATTTAAATTGAGCTAAAAAGTTATGCTTAGCACCGCTAAGCCTAACCACTGCCCTAACACTAATTTAAGCCTATTTTCCTATACCTTAGTATAGGAAAAACTCAGCTAGCCCTAGAATTAGTATACTAAGAACTTACCAAAGTGTGGGGAGAGAAGCAAATATACGTCCTTCCTCCACGAAGGCACAACTCAGAATTTCTATTATGATACACTTTTTTTTTTTACTCTTTCCCTGTGGGCACTAAGAGGGCCTCTTTTTGCAGGCCCATTATGGGTTCGGCCAGTTCCACAATGGCTGGGTAGTGAGGGACGGGGCCCAACATATCCGAGCGGACCACACCCGAATAATTCCTGGGAATTTTTCGACCCGTTCGGATTCGAACCCAGGGCGGTGGGCTGCCACCTTGACCGTTCGGCTATCCGGCCGCTTATTATGACATACTGTATATCATACTATATGATAATCAATGAATTATTATTAAAAACTAAAAATATTTTCACACTATTTGTAAAAATATTTCATATATGTGTAGGCCTGTGTATTTATTATTATCATCATTTGTTGTTGTTAATCTATATATATAAAATTGCTTGTCCTGACTGACTGACTGAATGACTCACTGATTCATCATCGCCCAGAGCAAACCGCTGGACCTAGAGAGG
>NW_019387997.1:0-2371 GCF_000671375.1 Centruroides sculpturatus
TATATCAATTTTTCGGTCTTGATGCTGTCCTGAGGTTGAGAAGACCAGAAAATACAGAATGAAGAGAACTTGCCATCTGAAAAAATTTCAAAATTTAAATAAACTACTTAAGCTTGGTGCTATTATTTTTGTAAGATTTTTAACTTATTTTAATTACAATAATCATTTTTCTTGTTTTCAGAAGTAAAGCTCAGCAGGAAGATGAGATATCACCTGATCCTTTTGGTAACCATGACAACGCTGGTGATGAGTAGGAGAGGAGGTAGGAACTTCAATTATATCCTTATAATGTTTATTTTATTTTGACAAGTTTAATTACTAATAACTGCAATATCGTAAATACTCCAGCAGTTAGTTATGAGATTTTTCTATCGATTTTTCTCCTGTTTTTTTTTTTTAGTTGTGATCTAAGTAACGAGTTATATTATTGTTATTTTTTAAAAATATATTCTAACTGGACAACTCACAAAAATTGGTTTTTGTGTGAAGATTAGGAAGAGGAAGAGCGAATTCCCTTCACGTATACTTAATATTCTTTGATAATTTTATAATTATCTTCAAATATATAAAATAAAAAGCCAAGTTGAGTTGTGAAAAGGTATCGTGATTCACTTTTTATGCCAAATTTTATAAAGTAGAAAGACAAACGTCACGATAATCGCATTTTTTTTGTGACGTTAAGGTTTACGTAGTTATTAAGTTCGACGTCAGAGTTAGGCCTATATGTGTTAGATTTATTGTGACGTCACTATAAATTTCGTTATAATGTCACAAAAAGTTGTGTATTACAATACGTCACGATAAAGTTACACGTTTCGGATGTAATATGACATCATAAACGAATTGTTACGTTACGATATTTGAGTTTCTGCATTATACTAATTTTTGCGACGTCACAACGATGTTATGTATATACATAAAATTTATTGTTACGTCACGAAAAGTTGTATGTTTGGGATTCTCAGAGTGATGCCTTAGCAATATATTCCACTTTTTATTATGACGTCATAATTTTATACATGTAAAATTTATTGTATTGTCACGAGTGTTATACGTCCGAGATTTATTATTACGTCATAACAATTGGATTTCACTATGATGTCACGATAATATATTTCATCTTTTATTGTGACATCACAATATAATGCTACATAAATCAATTTCATTGCTACGTCACGACAGAGACGTAACACGTGGTTTAGAGCAAGCAAAATTCATTAATTATCGAATTTATAGAGTTTATAATTTGAACGTTTGTAGTTTTGCTAAATTGCAATTTGTAATATTGACCTTTTGTCCGTTTAGCAAAAGTCGTAATCAATCAATTTTTGAACATATTAGATTTGTTAATATTATATTTATTTGTAACATGATTAATGTTTAAGATCAATATTGACATTAGTGAAACAGTGGAGAATAATTTCCAGAATTTCCGATTCCAGAACAATGTTGAGACTCTATACAATAAGCATAGTTATTCACGTCTAAGCTGCAACCATTAATTAAAATACACCCGCTGAGTTTCAGTCGATAGTTGAGTATTATCCATTGTTTAGACTAAAATTTACTGCATTTGCTTCTATTTATAGACATAAAAAAATTGCTTTTAAATAAACGAAATTGTTAATCTTCTTTAAATTTTAACCCCTTCTGTAATTATTTTTTAAGTAGTTTTTATTATTATTATTTTTTTCTCTACTGAAAAGGACTCGCTTATTCTTTCTTTATATTTTCTCCGCTCCGTCTGTTTGTCTATCCTCGTCTTATCTTTAAATCTGGATTCTGAAGCTTTGTTTTTGAATTTTTCTTTTTTAAAAAGCCATTTTATCTTAAAAATAATGGCCATTTTAGTTGTTTATAGTAAAACAATTCAAAAATTTCGATTATTTTCTAGGAGAAATTTTTTTATATTTTTTTTAGCGTAATTTAACTAGATTTATGATACATAATAATAATTCGTTTGGTGAAACGAGGCAATGACTATATAAATTCTTTATACCGTTATTAAAATTGAAATTTGAAGTAAAAATAAATAGAAATTTTTATTAAATTTACTTTATATATTACTTAAAACGCGTTATAAATCTCACAGTTTCGTTTAATTAAAGAAGAAAATGCACGCCATTTAAATTCTTATTTTTATATTTTCTATAAAAATTAAATTAAATTTATTTAATTTTTTATTTTTATTTTTATTAATTTTGTGGTTGTTTAATTATTACGAATGAATTAAAATTGATATCACGTGGGGGAAGTTATTCATTTAATTAAATGAGGGGAGAAGCTATCGTATTGTTTTAAATTAAATTAATTAAAATGTAAATTATTTAATAAAATAATATATAAATTTATTATTTATTTTATCTTATTT
>NW_019387997.1:4838-5912 GCF_000671375.1 Centruroides sculpturatus
ATATTTATATATATATATATATATAAAATTTCATATTATATATACTAAATAGAGCAAAAATATTATAATATATACATTTTTTATTTTCTTATTTTGCAATTAGCACAGTAAATTATTAAGAGAAATTTAACTAAATTTTAAGCTATACGAAGAAGGGGGGCCAAAGAATAAATTTTAATTACATTTATTCAATGCTTAGTTAGCCTATTTTCATTGTATATTTTTATTTTCGTTATGAATCGTCAACAAGATGTGTCATAATGTAACCCTTACTCCTATAGCATTTTCTAGCAACAGTCACTTGATCCTATCTAGAAGGATACAGTTACGGATGAAGTTTCCTATTTTGTAATTATTTTAATAAACTTATCGATTATTTAGTTAAAAAAATAAACTTTTATGAGGTAAAATTTATCAATTTAATCAAGATTTTTAATGTAAAATGATTTTAATATAACGAATCTTGACCTCTATACAAGGATCTGGTATGCGCATTATCTACTAAATGGCTCGGTTCCAAGTGATACATTAATATAAAATTCAAAATTTTTTGCGTGTTTAATTCATTATATAAGTTACTGATTTATATATATATATTAAAAAAATAAGTAATTAATTTAAATATATTTAACAGGCTCACTTATATTAATTACATATGTAAATTATATAAATAGAGCAATTTTATTTTTAGAAAATTATAATATAATTTCCTCTCGAAACATATTTACTTATAAATTTCATTCAAAGATGGAGCTGCTTGTTACCCTCTAAAACTTCTTTTATCGTTTACTTTCTACTAAATTAAGTTATTAAATATATTCAAAATGGAAGTAATGGTCACGTGAAATAATTTTTATTTTATTTAAAATATTTTTGTAAACATTAAACAAATTTTTTTTTTTTAAACGGGTCTTTACAGGTTTTTATTGTAAATAGGAAAGAAGCACAAGAAGTAATTTATAGGTCACTAATCTCGTGATTTCTTACATGGATCACGACATTTCGTGACCTTTTGTCACGTGTCTTAAGCTATTGTTGAGAGAGTTTTTTTCGTGACAAATCTGCAATGTTAAA
>NW_019387997.1:5962-8404 GCF_000671375.1 Centruroides sculpturatus
GCATTTTAAATAATATATGGTTAATAAAAATCTATTTTAAGCTTACAAACAAATAAATTTTAGTTTTTAATATAGTACAAAAAAAGTAATCTAAATTTACGAATGCGTGTACTGTAAATACAGTACATACTTGTATATATTTTAATATGATTTTATGTGCTTTAAACGTTTATCTAGTGATATTACGACTTCAATATTTGTGGCGGACAGACGTAAAGTCGAATAAAATGACTTAAACTTGATTTTTATTTTTCCATATACTTTTTTAACAAGCGACGTATAATCGGGAACGACGTAAGTCGAGGTATGCCTGTAATATGTTAATAGTGATATTCTTTCTGGCAAATTTTTTAAAAATTGCAAATCGCATTTTAACATGAATGTTTTCCATAGTAAAATACATTTGCCATTAAATGAAACAATAAATTTCTGGAGATGAGAGATTTAAATATGGCTGCTGCAAAGAAATACTTTCAAATTATTTTTGTAATTGTAATACAGTAGAGCATCGATTATCCGAATGTCTATCAACCGAAATGTCAGTTAACCGAAAGCTTTCCAGTCGGCAAATTTAAATTTACGCTAGTGCTGTGGCATGCAATCTTTGGCTATGTCTTGGGCCACTCCAATATTATTTTTGTTGGTGTGTGTGTGTTTAAGCTGGCAGCACTGACACGACCATGAAAGGGTACTTAAAGATGTGCCAGGATTTGAATGAATTTCAACATGGGATAGGCTAATATATTTTTTCATACGTAATCGGTTATCTGAAAAATCGATTATCCAAACAACCCAAATTGTTTTGGATCCAGTCCTAAATTGTTTTGTATAATTGATGCTCTACTGTAATTGCATTTTGAGATCTTTTTGATAAATAAATGAAGCAAGCACAAAGAGACAATTTCCATTATCAGTTGCCATCTTGTTTTAATGTTTGCTGCAGGTCCTTGATTGCTCATTTCACCATTCTTGTTTTGTGAAATGATACTGAGAATCAAATTTATTATGTGAAAATAAATCATTCTTCATGTTTTGCTTTTGCTAATGACTGTGTTCGAACTAAGCTTAGTTCTCAACAGCAAATAAGATCAGTGTGATCAATTCTCAAACTCATGTTATACAATATTATTGATATTAAAATGATTTTTTGCTTAATTTTGGCTGAGATTGTTTTTATTAGATAAAATAAATAAAATGATATGATTAAAAAAATGTTATTCAATAGTCATTTGTGTCTTTTACATATGAAGTTTAGGAGATTCCCTGTCAGTATATTTTTTTTTTAAATTTTTTTTAAAGTTAAAAGGAAATTAAATTGTTTACTTGATAAAAATGGATCTTATAATAATCACGAGCTTTATGCACAGATGTTTTAGGTTTAGTTATGTAAAAATCCCCCCCTCGCTCTCTCTCTCTTTTTTTTTCTAAAAACGTGTTTCTGGTTTGTGGTGCTGTCTCCATAGAAACCGTTTCCTGCCACTCACGTGACCATCCTGGCACCCATCCAGGTGTCGGTGTCACGTGACTGAAGAAAGCAATGACTAAAATTAATTTAATACCATGCTAAGGTAGGGGTCCATATAAACATGACTGCCATCACCATATGGATATTAATGTCTCGTCTACCCCCTTTTATAACTTACTGATTTTTTTGCACTCATCTCTCTCTCTCTCTCTCTCTTCCCCTCCTCCTCTTCACTCATCAATCCTTTCGACTTTTAAATCACGTGGTAATGTGATTAAGGATAAATTTAATAACACTTTCACTCTCGACATATAATTTTTTTCTGTATCACTTTCACTTTTTTATTTTATTTTAATTGTTTTTAACCACGATTTTAAGTGGTCTTAATAAACAGTGTGCAGGCTTTGAGACCTATTTCTCAGGGTAATAAAAATGATAACAATTGCAGGATATTACTGATATTTCCGTTGTAACAAATTAAATAATAATAATAATTATTATTTTTATTATCATTATCGCTTGGATTAAATTAATTAGATTAATTCGAAACGAATGATTTTTTTGACACCTCATTTACCCTATTGGCTTATATTTTCTACGCCCTCGTAGTGCCATCTGGACGAGTTCGAACGAACTAAATTTTGGTAAGTGGGTCCTTTAGAGTGTGTAAAATTTAGGGAAATATTTCTGAAATGATTATTTATTTATTTATTCTGCAAGAGTAGCGAACAGTTCCGTTCTATGGTATGAGTAAACAAATTCCATTCAATGCGGGTAATACTAAGGTGGGAAGATTTCTTAGAATTATTACAAAGATATTACAAAGATATAGATATTTATGTGCATGTGTGCATGTCGCAACACATTCCTACACCTTCCTATCTATGTATTAGTTAAATTTTAGTTCCTGTTTCTAATATTTGAGTAATAAATGTAGTCATAAAAATTATCTAAAGTTTAATTCAATAAATTTCACA
>NW_019387998.1:0-4523 GCF_000671375.1 Centruroides sculpturatus
CTGCTAAGAAGTAGTTGCAAATCTTGAAAATTGCTGATGTAATTTGTTTTCTCGAATTACGTTTTCGATCAAGTCGAAATTTCTGTACTCCTTAATATACAAGAAATTATATCCGTAAAAACTAATCATCGTTACATACCATCAAAATACAATACTTTTGGGAAAATGTCTACAACAACGCAATCTCGTTCTTATGATTTCTGTATTGCAGTGAAGGTTCGACCGATGTTATCTACAGGAAAAGTTTTTGGATTAGATTTAATGAAACCGTGCAAATGTCTAAAGTCAAAAGAAACTAAAATTGCTGCATTTTTCAAAATTTACGTACTCATAATAGAGTTTCTGTTATGGCTTGCCGTATTACTATTTATAATGATGATAACTAATTCAGACGTTCTTTGCTCGGAAGTATTTCTCGTTTTTGAAAACGAAGCATTTTATGCGAAAATTGTTTTTCTGGGCCTTGCAGTTTATGTCGCTCTTCAGTTCAGTATTTTGAAAAGAAGAAAAATATCTACCCATTTTTTGAAGAGCCAATACGATGATGAAGAAGATTTTGTCAACAGAAGCGAAAGATATATGTTCATTTTCTTTGCATTCTTTTCGTTTAATCTCATATTTCTTTTTGTAATGTTTTCATTTTTCAGTTATTTTTCCGTAGCCAGAGTTATACACGATAATAAAGTAATGTTATACTGCACGTTTATTATTCAGCTATGGTTAACTTATACTTCGTCACATATATCCTTTGTATTCCTATCATTCGCATTTGGTTCTATACTATTAGGAAAACGATTTGTGGAAATCTCCAAAGAATTAGAAAATGCAAAACGAGCAACTAAAGTGTTTTTACAAAATCTTATGGAGAAAGTTTTGGAATTATGGGAATTTTTTCAAGAAGTAAACGAAAATTGGGGTATCCTTTTTCCTGTTTTATATATACATTTTGTATACGAATCCTGCTTTTTCCTTTTTGGAAGTCTTTTCGCCAAAATAAATGTCATCTTACGTATTTCTGTATCTGTTATTGCATTGATATTTTTACTTGGATTATTGTTAGTTTCTTGGGCACTGTCGAAATTTACATCGATTGTAAGTATTAATAACACCAATTTAATTCTACTTAAAATGGTGTTAAAATATNTCTTACGTATTTCTGTATCTGTTATTGCATTGATATTATTAATTGGATTATTGTTAGTTTCTTGGGCACTGTCGAAATTTACATCGATTGTAAGTATTAATAACACCAATTTAATTCTACTTAAAATGGTGTTAAAATATTAATATTATTTCAGGTATACGACAATTTCATTTCAATTGAGAAATTCTATTCAGAGCCTCTTTCTTTGGAGTATAAATTCAAAGTATCGTATTATCTTTAATTTAACTCTTGTGATTAATTATTATTTGATACAAATAATTTATTTTAGGTGATTGGATTCATGAAGAAATTTGGAGGAAGACCTTTTGGTATATCCGTTGGCGGATTCTTTTACGTGAAGAAAAACTTTTTAATTCGGGTGAGTAGAAAGTATTTTTAAAATATTTGTAGATATATTAATACTACGTTTACAAGTATTTATACATATAATACTTATAAAGTAACCTGTCGAATTTTAATTGCTACGTCTTTAATAACGTTAATAATTTTGTAAATTTAACCAATTAATGATACTAACCAATTATTATTAATTGGGCTGCAATTTGAAAGACTTGTGGATCTATAAATTCTCACTGTCGTTCCTCTGACTCTTTCCGTAATTTTGATAATGAGTTAGATAGATGAAGACCAGAAGTGAAAACCTTAGGATTCATTCAGAAGGCTCCGATTAACTACATGAAAACTTTTAATGAAAACCGAAAGTCACGTTACTGTATTTCATTTCAAATCCTGTCCTCTGAAAGCAGTTAATGGATGACCAGCGCGACTGCATTGTTAAAGAAAAAGTGTGATGTACAGGGAGAAGCCACTACTAATTTGAGGTAGAAATCATATATTTTAAATTAAATAAATAAAATACTGTTTATGATTAAAAATTGAAACTCGACATTGTGATGATGTGACAATAAATAATTGCTCGTTAATAATGGTATTAGTACACGTATTATAATCAGATGTAAAACCATACACATTATATTTTTACACATTATTCGTATTGTTAATATTAATAATGAGGTGGCCGAGGTGGTGATAGCATTGGAGATGGAATCGGATTCGAATTTGGTCAGAAGGCTCCAGAAACAGATTCTCCTGAACATTGGGGCAGTTGGTGCACGAGCTTACCGTTTTATTTGTGTTGTCATTTCCCTACTCCCGAAGTGGGCCTGAACTTCCATTATCAACAAATATCAGAAAATTCATGACTGTTCATTTATTTTGGAAATACAGTATAAAAGACAATAATGAATGATTTTTTTAATTTTTACATTCAATTTCTTCCATTCTTCCATGCGTCGTATTTTGACCAAAACTTTGCCTTGAAAACGAAGAATGTTTCATGGTTTCAAGGCCAAGCTAACCCTGATTGCAACTAATGCAGCTTTGTGGCAGTGATGATCTGACTTTAAATCATAGTTTGAAGCTTCTTGCATGATTTATGATAACATTTTTTATTGTTTCTTTCTCTCTCTTTCTCTCTCTCTCTCTCTCTTATAGTCTACTTGAGCGGATGTTCAAAAATATCTGAATGGCGAACGGCCTGGTAAATATCGGGCTTTCTCCCATACCGTTTGACCGATCCTCTCGTGATCTTGGATTAGAATGGACAAAGGCTCAATAACTTCCGACAGAACATGAATAGAAAAACAATATTTCTAAAGAGTTTTTACTTGTAATCAATTATTAATAATTTCTTTCTACTGTATAATTCAACATTTTTATATCGTTATAGGTAATGAGTGGATTTTATTCAGTTTTCTCAACTCTAATTCAACTCACTGGAGTACTCGGACAAAAGAGTTGCACGTCAAGAATGAATGAAAACATCGTAATTACTAATACAACTGTTCTTTAAAAAGAAATATAAATACATTTTCAATATTCATAATTAAGTACCATTTCTTACTACACAAAAAACAAAGTTGAGACTGGTTTTTTTGGCAAAAACTTGACAATTTCACTGATTAATTAGATATTGAATTACATTTGTTGCAAATGCACGAACAAAATTGTAATGTGTGGCCAGAAAGTTCTACTAATATTAAATATCGAAGACATTTAAACATACGCATTCATGTGTATAAAAGAGAAACAGATTAAAAAAGTACAATACTTACTATTGAAAAATGGGCCCACCAGTGGCCAAGCGGTCTTCGTACCCCGAACACTGGGAGTTCGGTCGTGGTCCCGGCCTCGCTCGGACGGGCTGGTCACGTGGAGTTTTCCGGGTTTTCTTCACGTCTGTAACGCCTAAATAGGGGCCAGTTTCCCTTAAAAAGACCTCCCGGAAGGCATCCCGCTAGGCATTTCGGCAGATCGCCCAAGTGTTGCGCTGACATAACTAAACAAACCAAACCAAACAAAGCCATTCAAAAGTGTGTAAACTGAATATCTGCAAAAACACTTTGTTTTGTTTTTATTATGCGGATGGTAAAAATTGCAAAAATTGCACGAAAATCTTAAGATATTCTGTAAATACAATAGTTAATAATTTGTGTTTAATTTTAGACCCTTTGATTAATTAATTAATGTTGTAGTTGAAACGTTATATTCAAATAGTGTAATGGAAATGAATATTCTACTCTCGCATGTATAAGTAGTGCTTATTGTGGAAAATGTTTCTGTCTGTATCATTATTTAACACGTTTAAAGTCATTTTCTGCATATGAGTAAATCTTTCGCAATTCAAGCTGAAAAATTCAATAAATGCTTAACGAAAATAAATTGATTTTGAAATTTCATCATGACATAAAAGCATAAATATTTCATAATGATTTTATACTATAAAATGTGTGTAAAGCTTATGTTATTACAATCATAAAGTCGATATAAAGTGTAACATTACTGAAGTGTTATTCCACGTTCAAATGAAATAATTTGATGTTTACTAACGCATAACGAACGGAAACTTAAATAGATTTTATTGATACAATTTAACGAAATATCTAAGTAAAAGCTATTATTAATATTCAATTTTTTAATATTATTTATATCTATTTTTTATTTTTTGTTATTTGTATTTTAATCTTCAGTTAAGAGCGTAATTTTTTAGGAGTATATCAATTCTTTCGTAACGTTTCCTTTTGCTATAAATAAATAAATAAATAAAATTCAGCACCGAGTTCCTTAACTTTCCCGGCCACATTTAAAACTTTGGTGGCGCTACCTATTAGCATATCTTATTTTTAAAAATTTTATATATTTAACTATTATAAAATGGCTAAAAGCTAAATTTTAAAGGTAGGGATGAGTTTTATAATGACGAGTAAAATCGTCATTGAGTCCGACACTACACTACACGACTCCCACCCCCTCGACCATTAATCACATTATATGTTAGTGTCTAATCCATTCAACAGAT
>NW_019387998.1:6175-8331 GCF_000671375.1 Centruroides sculpturatus
GAAAAGTATGATGTACAGGGACAAGACTTTACTAATTTGAGGTGGAAAGCATATATTTTAAATTAAATAAATAAAAAATATAATAAAAAATTGCCGCCTGGCAATTTTGCTCGTTAATTGCTCGTTACTAATCGCATTAGTATACTTATTATAATTAAATATAAAAACATGAATTTCATGTTTTTATACATTATTTATACTGTTAATATTAATAATGAAGAGTGCCAAGACTGTTACGACATTTCAGTATATCTTTAGTAAACCTGGATTCGAATCCGGGCAGAAGACTCCGGAAACAGGTTTACTCGTACAGTACATTGAAGCACTTGCAGCGAGTGCATACCGTTTCATCTGTGTTGTCCTTTTTCTACTCCCGAAGTAGACGTCAACTTCCATTATCAATAAACATCAGAAAATTCTTGACTTTCCATATATTCCGGTATTATAAAAGAAAGTAATGAATGACATTTTTTAATTTTTCCATTCAACTTTGTCGTATTTTGACCAAAAGTTGGTCTTAAAAACGAAGAATGTTTTCTGATTTTAAGGCCATGTTATCCCCGATTTCAATCAATGAGCCTTTCTCACAGTGCCGATCCAACATCAAATCGTACCTTGTAGTTTTAAGCTTCTTGCATAATGTATGATGTCATTTTTTATTGTCTCTTTCTCTCGTATAGTCTACTTGTGCCGCTGTTCAAAAATATCTCATTGGCGGACTGCCTGAAAAATATCGGGCCTCCTCCCTTATCGTTTGGCCTCACCCCTCGGTGTTGATTCCATCGTGCGCTCGGATTGGAATAGATAAATGCCCAATAATTTCCCACTAGGCATGAAGAGAAAAACAATATTTCTAAAAAGTTTTTACTTACAATCAATTATTAATACTTTATTTCTCCTGTATAATTCAACATTTTTATTCCGTTCTAGGTAATGAGTGGATTGTATTCAGTTTTCTCAACTCTAATTCAGCTCACTGGAGTACTCCGACGAAAAAGTTGCACGTCAAGAATAAATGAAAACGTCGTAATTACTAATACAACTGTTCATTAATTACCATTTGTTACTACACAAAAACAAATTTGAGACTGGTTTTGTGGCAAAAATTTGACAATTTCACTGATTAATTAGATATTGAATTACATTTGTTGCAAATGCACGAACAAAATTGTAATGTGTGGCCAGAAAGTTCTACTGATATTAAATATCGAAGACATTTAAACATACGCATTCATGTGTATAAAAGAGAAACAGATTAAAAAAGTACATTATTTACTATTGAAAAATGGGCCCACCAGTGGCCAAGCGGTCTTCGTACCCCGAACACTGGGAGTTCGATCGTGGTCTCGGCCTCGCTCGGACGGGCTGGTCACGTGGAGTTTTCCGGGTTTTCTTCACGTCTGTAACGTCTAAATAGGGGCCAGTTTTCCTTAAAAAGACCTCCCGGAAGGCATCCCGCTAGGCATTTGGGCAGATCGCCCAAGTGTTGGGCTGACATAACTAAACAAACCAAACAAAACCATTCAAAAGTGTATAAACTGAATATCTGCTAAAATACTTTTTTTTTTTTGTTTTTATTGTGCAGATCGTAAAAATTGCAAAAATTGCACAAAAATCGTAAGATATTCTGTAAATACAATAGTTAATAATTTATGTGTTTAATTTTAGACCCTTTGATTAATTAATTAATGTTGTAGTTGGAACGTTATATTCAAATAGTGTAATGGAAATGAATATTCTACTCTCGCATGTATAAGTAGTGCTTATTGTGGAAAATGTTTCTGTCTGTATCATTATCTATTACTTTTAAAGTCATTTTCTGCATATGAGTAAATCGTTCGCAATTCAAGCTGAAAAATTCAATAAATTCTTAAAGAAAATGAATTAATTTTGAAATTTGATCGATGATATAAAAGCATAAATATTTCATTTTATAATATTAAATGCGTGTAAAGTCTGTTATTACAATCATAAAGTCGATATAAAATGTAATATTACTGAAGTGTTATTCCACGTTCAAATGAAATAATTTGATGTTTACTAACGCATAACGAATGAAAGCTTAAATAGATTTTATTGACACGATTTAACCAAATATTTAAGTAAAAGCTATTATTAATATTCAATTTTCACACTATTGTAAAGAAATTCTTTAT
>NW_019387999.1:0-4615 GCF_000671375.1 Centruroides sculpturatus
CATTCTTTCTTTTCGGCATTTATGAAACTAAAAGGAATATCGAAAGAAGAAAAAGTCTGCACCAATACAACAAACTTGCACTGAGTCGTAAAAATTCGCCCTTTAAGTATTGCATTTATGTATCAATATTTTAAAAATTGAATAAAGTTAATTGAAATTTAAAAAAAAAATGTTTCGTAAGAATTGATGTTGAAATTCGAAAAAAGTTCCGTTTTGTCTTGTCCGGCATGAGATTCTATTGAACCTAGTGTATATCGCCCCGTGGTGAAGTGTGACGTAATTGTCATGTAATAGTAGTTGTATGCGTTTATGACGGTCGTTACGCGAGGAATAGTGCCTTTCGGGAGGTGTTTTTAAGAGTAACCAGCTTCTATCCAGGCGTTACAGACGTGGTTAAATCCCGAAAAACTCCAGCCAGTCCGAGTGAGGCGCGAACCTACGACCGAACTCCCAGTGTTTAGGGAAACTGTGTGGCCAAGTAGCGGCCAAGCAGGATGCTCGGGGAACAACCGCTCTGCCACTGGTGGGCCAATTCCATCTTAAAGCAGAAAATAAAAAAAAAAAAAGTTAATGCAGGGAAAGTAACACTGTTTCCATTGTCCTCTAAAACAGACAAGCACAATTATTTAAGAACGTAAACTTTTTATTTACATACAAAAAATAAAATGTAACTTATATGAAAACATTAATTTATTAGAGTAAATGACTACTACATGGTTAGTAACAACTTTTTAATCTAACAGGTATTCCATAGTTCTTGCAGTTATAGATGCCAAATGGTAATAACAATTTCTAGAATGTTGTGTTATATTTAAAAGTGGAAGAGTATTAAGAGAAGTTAACTTATAGCAATTAATATTTTCGATTGTTCTGAGTCAGTGGTTCCCAATTAGTTTTTCCTGCGTACCACTTGAAGAAAGAGCTCAAACCCGCGTACCCCTTATAGCAGAAATTCATATTAATACATACTAATATTATAAATTCGAAGGTAATTCTGTGTAGCTGTCTGCCTGTTACCTTTTCACGTCTAAACCGCTGAACAGGTTTTAATAAAATTTGGCACAGAGATAGCTTATATGTTGGAGAAGGACACAGGCTATATTTTAATGAGAGAAAATTCGATATAATGCGGGCGAAGCTGTGGATACAGCTAGTAATAAATAGAATATGTTTTTTTTTTTATTACATTTATTACCTTTTAAATACAATTCTAATAATAATGAAAATAACATAAGGTTATTTAATTTTAATGCGACAAATGTGCACGATTTTCTTCGCACAACTTTGTAAAATCTGGTTGCTTTTTTGGTCAGCTTCAGTCTCGAGTCATCTTCGAGTAGAAGTGGGTGGCGATGTTTAATTGTCCATGTTTGTCACGGCCGAAAATCCGCTCTGGCAGAGGTATGTCGTGCAAAACGGTTCTAGAATTTCATTTACGTACAGTAGACTCCCCTATAACGCGTAGATACGTTCCTCTTTATACGAATTTTACTTTGTAGGAATCCTTAAATACATGAGCCAATCGCAGCCCGACACGTGTGAAGTTTACGGACTACGGCTGTTTGAAAGGTTTTCTTCCATAAAATCAATCGATTCTTAGACTAATTCTACTCAACATTTCCAAAACACGTATAATTTTTTGGGAATAATCCGTATAAACTATGCTATAAACAATAAATTGTAGGATTACTTATCGAGTGTGCACCGTTCGACGTCGCCATTGCTTAACCTTGTTTTCGTCGCGGAGCAGCGCACCAAACGGCGGGCGCGATTTCTGATAAGTTATTTTTTTGCGAAAACTTTGTTGAACTTTGGAGACATCATTAATATAAATAATTTTTATGGCCGTTGAATAAGAAATGTTTCTTTCACAAGAAATGTATAAANCAAATAAAATGACAAAAATTTTGGAGACTAGAACGAATTAATTGCATTTGCATTAATTTCTATGGGAAAAATTGCTTCGGTTAACGAACAATTCAGTTAACGAACGGAGTCACGGAACGGATTAAGTTCGTTAATTTGGGTTCCACTGTATATAGTTATAATAAAGTTACAATAAATTAAGTTAATATATAATTATATATACAGTACCTAATTTATATATAATACTGTACAGACGATAGTAATTTACCCGCCTAAACTCTCCGTAGCGTGGCGCTGGACGGCGGAAAGTAGTTCGGCTGCTCGTTCGCGATGACGAGTTTGCGATGACATTTTACGCGTCCCTTTTAGCTTCTTTATACGAATACTGTCGCAATTTTTTCGCCGCGTTATAGGAATCTACGTTAAAGGAACCCGCGTTATAGGGGGGTCTACTGTATTGTCACAAATGCATTTTTTTGATGAAATTTCGAAAAATATTTTTAGTTATAAATAAACGAATTTGTGCATTCCACATCGTGTTGTAAATTGCCGAATTTTTGATGGTCCACCCATTATTTTGTTGATTGCTTCATAACGTGCATTTAAAATTTTAAAAGCGACCGATTTTAGATTTCCCTTCACGCAATTTCGCGTACCCCCAGGGATACGCGTACCACTATTACGGAACCATTGTTCTAAGTCAGTGGTTCTAAACCTTTTATGTTGATGTACCCCATTAGCCCATTAGTTGTTTCACAAGTACCCCTTATATTTTTGTATGTAAATTTTATAATTACTGAGTTAGATATATACAGCTCTTATAACTGACCGCCATAAAAAATCTCTCGCTAACTAACTATAATTAAAAGTGGATCACTTATTTTATGTAAATAATAATCAATTTAAACAGGCACTGTACATACATTTATTTATTGTTATGTGATAACTCTATTATATAAAATTATAGAAGTCATTTCAATACATGCATAAATTACATTTCCTNTAATAATAATGAAAATAACATAAGGTTATTTAATTTTAATGCGACAAATGTGCACGATTTTCTTCGCACAACTTTGTAAAATCTGGTTGCTTTTTTGGTCAGCTTCAGTCTCGAGTCATCTTCGAGTAGAAGTGGGTGGCGATGTTTAATTGTCCATGTTTGTCACGGCCGAAAATCCGCTCTGGCAGAGGTATGTCGTGCAAAACGGTTCTAGAATTTCATTTACGTACAGTAGACTCCCCTATAACGCGTAGATACGTTCCTCTTTATACGAATTTTACTTTGTAGGAATCCTTAAATACATGAGCCAATCGCAGCCCGACACGTGTGAAGTTTACGGACTACGGCTGTTTGAAAGGTTTTCTTCCATAAAATCAATCGATTCTTAGACTAATTCTACTCAACATTTCCAAAACACGTATAATTTTTTGGGAATAATCCGTATAAACTATGCTATAAACAATAAATTGTAGGATTACTTATCGAGTGTGCACCGTTCGACGTCGCCATTGCTTAACCTTGTTTTCGTCGCGGAGCAGCGCACCAAACGGCGGGCGCGATTTCTGATAAGTTATTTTTTTGCGAAAACTTTGTTGAACTTTGGAGACATCATTAATATAAATAATTTTTATGGTCGTTGAATAAGAAATGTTTCTTTCACAAAAAATGTATGAAATTAGTGCTGTATTAGACTTACGGTACCTAATTTACATACTGTACAGACGATAGTAAGCTCAACTTACTCGCCTAAACTCTTCGTAGCGTGGCGCTGGACGGCGGAAAATATATACAGTAGAACCCCGGTTAACGAACGTCCTGGTTAACGACCAAATCGGTTAACGAACTTTTATTTTGCAAAAATTTTGTCTCAGATAACGAACAAAATTCGGATAACGAACGTAACGGTATATTGTGTCAAATTTTAGTTGGTGTTAGGCATGCGCGAGTTAAACATTGCTTTTCCGAGTGTTTGTTCTATACTTCTTTTTTTTAGTTTTGTGATTTATATATTTAATCAATATGGCATCCAAGAAAAAAAAAAAGTCATAGTGGCAATAGAAAACGAGAATGCGCTATCGCATTTGAGAAAAATTTTGATTAAAAGAGTAAGACAATCTTTAGATTAATTTCTTGTTCCTTACGGAAAGAGTTTGTTTTGTTAAGTTATGGCAACGCAACACTCGGGCGATCTGACTAGGGTGAAATGCCTTCTGGGAGGTGTTTTTAAGGGAAACTGGCCCCTATTTAGGCGTTACAGACGTGGATAAATCCCGGAAAACTCGACATAGCCAGCCCGTCTCAGCAAGGTGCGAACCCACGAACGAACTCCCCGTGTTCACGGTACGAAGACCACTTAGCCACTGGTGGGTTTTTACCGAAAGAGACTTCGACTCGAAGAATCTTCCGATGAAGTGCTACCCGTTATTTTTTTGGAGGGGATTCCCCTTCTAAGCATTAAAGGTTCGTATATCTCCACTTTTCTGCCACCAACTACAACAAACGAAGGTATTATTAAACAAAGTTTACATGTTTGTTGCTGTAACGATAGATACTACGTTTTCTTACATTTTCATCAAAGAAAATTACTGTATATTTCAAATAAAATGACAAAAATTTTGGAGACTAGAACGAATTAATTGCATTTGCATTAATTTCTATGGGAAAAATTGCTTCGGTTAACGAACAATTCAGTTAACGAACGGAGTCGCGGAACGGATTAAGTTCGTTAACCGGGGTTCCACTGTA
>NW_019387999.1:5128-6644 GCF_000671375.1 Centruroides sculpturatus
CAATCTATTTCATTACTTCGAATGAAATCATCGATTTTATTGAAAATATCAAAACCCGTAGTTGTATTTTTTAGGTCATCACACATTAACAAATCTTCACAAAGCTCATCATTGTACTGATATTTCACAAAAACTAAAAGTACTGTCAATCCGCTGACATCGGTGATTTCATCTATTCTAAAATTAATGCTTCGGTTAAATCGAAATTTTACTAGACTACAGGTTCACTCGGCACTAACAGCACAAATAGACAGTGGATAAACAAGTTGTTTGGACTGTTAAAAGGGAAATCAGTGTTCATACTGGGATATTTTAAAACAAGTTTTTGTCATTTCTTGTGTTAATAATTTACAGCAAATTCATTAACATGCGCCATTTTATAATGAAAGTTAGATGTACCCCTTTGATTTACGCTCGTACCCCTAGGGGTACATGTACCCCCGGTTAAGAACCACTGTTCTAAGTAATATACTTTGATAGTATACTAATAGTTTAACCGTATCCATTTGGAGGTTAAATGTTTAATTTTCTTTATATTACACCATGTTCTGGTTGTAAAAGTTGGCCTTCCAAAACCAATTTTTGCCGCCATTTCTTCGTATATAAATACGTTTGGCTCGATGTAACTATGTCATGGCTTTTTTCCTCCATATATCAATTAAAATGGTTATTTATTTCCTATTCGGACCAATTTTCGGAGCGTTTTTTTGTAATTTTGATCGAACATTTGTACATCTGCTTCCGCCATGTTTTTATCCTTTGGCAGACCTCAAATCGACTTAAGTTTGTTTGGAAAAGCGATTTAAGTCGAGTTCGCTGTTGGTAGTTAAATCGGATTAAATAAAAAGTTAAAGGCAAATAAAAAATTACAGTGTGAAAGGGGAATAAGATTTCCATATCCGGTCTCGAATTCCATGTATTTAACTCTGTTTTTGTTATTAAGAAAATACAGGGGAACGGATGACAGTGGGAATTTATTTTCTACAATTTTTTCGAATTGCAAACCAATGAAGAAAAGGTAGCAAAAAGGTGTACTTTCTTTAAATTTACTTTATTCTATGATAACTGGTAGCACGGGACGCCCCCTAGTGGGCGTTCTTTACAAATTTCCATGAGGCACGGTTCCTTTGACTTTTTTGTTTCTATCAATATGCTCTACAGCTCTGTTAAAATCCGAATGGTAAGATTTATTTTCCGAATGAAGAGGTGGTGACCCCTGTACTAACAATAAAGTCAAAGGAACCATACCCCTACTCGCGACCCTTCGAGAGATATAAGCCCCTGAAATAATAAATTCCTATTACAAATATACTGAATTATTTATATTGTTATATTGACCAAATAATAATTTATTGGCCAAATGAATAATAAAAATTTATATTGTTAATTTAAATAATAATTAAAATTGTTAATTTAATTTGGTGTTTGAAATATGACACACGATAGGGGCGCCTCTAGTGTCCGTTATGAAACGGTTACGGGACGGACACGAAATGAATGGGTTATATATATAGAT
>NW_019387999.1:6937-11967 GCF_000671375.1 Centruroides sculpturatus
TCCGTTGCGTGTCGCTTCGCGTTGAATTTTCGTCGATGTTAAGCCTAATAAAGACTATTGTATCGTTAAAAATTATTTTTTTATTTTGTACAAACAAAATAAATATATTGAAAAGTATAAAAATAATAAAAAATTATACTTCAGATGTTAATTTAGTATCAAAAACGTAAAATATTTGAGTAGCCCAAGACATAGCCAAAGATTGAAGCACCATAGCACTGGCGAAAATTTAAATTTGCCGACTGGAATTCTTTCGGATGGTTGACGTTTCGGATGATTGACTTTCGGATAATCGACGCTCTACTGTATATGAAATTTATATATACCTTTAAATAGGCTTTTATTAATACAGTGAAACCTGTGTAAACCGAGCTCGTACCGTACCGAATATCGTTTCGTGTTTGACAGGTTTCCGTTATAAACAGGGTTATTTTTAACATAGAAACCTGCCAAACCGAAAAGGAAATTCCTGTTTACACAGGTTTAACTGAACGAAATATTAGAGAAAAATATATATATAATTTTCTATTCATAAATGTAAGAATAATTTTTTTTTTCGAGGAGTGCGTGCGAGTGTCTGAGCGTTTGGACAGCTTTAATAAACAGAAAACACATCAAACAATAAAATAGTGACAATAAAGACGATAAAAACACTAGCACCGAATCAGTTTTATTTAAAAAAACGTGAATGAAAGCACGTCCACCCCTCGATTATACGTCACACAACAAATTTGAAAAGCGAATTTCTCGGAAAGTTTTCGTCATTTTTCACTTGTATTAATTATACAAATTAATAAGTATAAAATACATAAAGATATTTATAATATAATAAGATTATAACAAGATATACGAAGGATGAGTTTCTATTTATTACGTCCTATTAGATTGATTGTCATTAATTAAATCGCATGATTAAACGTAATCTTATCATAAAACTTTTAATGAATGTACTTAAATTTCTGTGTACACTTAAGAAATTCATCTCTCTAATGGATATTATACATAACTTATGGTCACAGACTACATGCAGGGTATTATATAAGTAACGGAGCAATGCAGATATAATAGAATTCCTCGTGTTAAAAATAGAGAATAGAATATTATACTTATTCTCGTCGTACTTAAAATTCGTAAAGCGAATCAATGATGAATTCGTTCACAATTAACGAAATCTGCATTCATTGCTTCTTAAGACCGTGCTGGGTAAATGCGATGATCTATGGTGTGGATCCTTTCGAACCGTGCAACTGCCGAAATAACCAGTTTTCACCTTTAATTAAAAGGAAATATATGAAGAAATACATTCGATTTTTGGAATTGATTTACTGGAATGAAGCATTATTATTATGGTGGCAGGCTATTCCGGGTTGGAATAAAAATTCAATTTGCATTGGATGGTACGATTTAATTAAAAACAATACTCTTCTGTTGAAGGTAACACTCGCGGGCTTACAATGCTGCTTTGCTTTTTCATTCAGTTTCTTCAAAAACAGAAAAGCCACTCAGTACAGTAGAAGCCATTCTTTCGGCTAAGCCTTAATGCTCTCTCCCCGCGGGGGAATTTCGAAAAACCCTTCTTAGTGTGCGTTTCCATGACGTACCCTAACTGTCTACTAAATTTCACCTTTGTAGGTTAAGCGGTTTGCTCTGGGCGATGATGAATCAGTGAGTCATTCAGTCAGTCAGTCAGGACAAGCAATTTTATATATTTAGATTCGTTTTGAGCAGGTTTTACTGTATTCAATGATAACACTATCAAACCTGTAGACAACGGCCACCGAAAAACTGCCGTTGTTCGGAGGTTATTTTGCATGCATTCCTGTTAAACAATGCTTTTAAAATAATATTTTCTTTAGTTGTTACTTTCTTCAGAAACTTTGTTAAAATTTATGAAAAAAATGGCCGCTATTTACAGATAGTCGTCATTAGAAGTTTACCTGTATTATATTCATTATATTTGAATTAATAAAAATATATAAAATTTATATATATCTAAATAGGCTTTTATTATTACAGTGGAACCTGTGTAAACCGAGCTCGTAACGTACCGAATATCATTTCGTGTTTGACAGGTTTCCGTTATAAACAGAGTTATTTTTAACATAGAAACCTGCCAAACCAAGAAATATATTCCTGTTTACACAGATTTTACTGAATGAAAAATTAGAGAAATATTTAGGCCTATATATTATTTTCTATTCACAAATGTCAGAAGAATTTTTTTTCGAGGAGTGCGTGTGAGTGTCTGAGCGTTTGGACATATCAAACAATAAAACAGGTTGTTGTAGTGACAACGAAGACGATAAAAACATTAGCATCGAATCACTTATTTAAAAAAAACGTGAATAAAAGCAAGTCTACCCTCGATTTTACGTCACACAACAAATTTCAAAGGCGAATTTCTCGGAAAGTTTTCGTTATTTTTCACTTGTATTAATTATACAAATTAATAAGTATATCATGCATAAAGATATTTATAATATAATAAGACTACCCCGTCCAAAAAATGGAATTATTGTAAAGGCAACTGTTATTTAAAAAAACGTGAATAAAAGCATGTCTCTTCTCGATTTTACGTCATACAACAAATTTCAAAGGCGAATTTCTCGGAAAGTTTTCGTTATTTTTCACTTGTATTAATTATACAAATTAATAAGTATATAATACATAAAGATATTTATAATATAATAAAATTATAACAACTTATACGAAGGATGAGTTTCTATTTATTACGTCCTATTAGACTTTATTGATTGTCATTAAATCGCGTGATTAAACATAATCTTATTATAAAACTTTTAATGAATGTACTGTACTTAAATTGCTGTGTACACTAAGAAAATTCATCTCTCTAATGGATATTATACGTAATTTATGGTCACAGACTACATGCAGGGTATTATATAAGTAACGGAGCAATGCAGATATAATAGAATTCCTCGTGTTAAAATAGAGAATAGAATATTATACTTATTCTCGTCGTACTTAAAATTCGTAAAGCGAATCGATGATGAATTCGTTGGCAATGAACAAAGTCTGTATGTATTGCTTCTTAAGACCGTTCTGTGTAAATGCGATGATGTATGGTGTGGATCCTTTCGAACCGTGCAACTGCCGAAATAATCAGTTTTCACCTGTAATTAAAAGAAAATATATGATGAAATACATTCGATTTTTGGAATTGATTTACTGGAATGATGCATTCCTAATGTGGTGGTAGATTATTCCGGGTTGGAATAAAAATGCAATTTGCATTGGATGGTTCGATTTAATTAAAAACAACACTCTTCTGATGAAGGTAACACTCGCGTGCTTACAATGCTGCTTTGCTTTTACATTCAGTTTCTTCAAAAACAGAAAAATCACTCTAATAAAGACATTAAGAAACGTGGATCTTGTGGAGTAGATAAACCGAGCGAATATCTTCATCAATATCATTTGTCTGCTCTTTTCTTTTGGAATTATTTTCGCCGTGTTTTGCTTTCAGATTTACAATGTAGCATTTATGTACCCAGAGTTAGAAAAAAATGAAAAGTTTTACGGAGAAGCTCTGATTTGTTCAGTCGAAAGTGGATTTTCTGCTGCTTTCAGATTTGGCGCCATGGGTTACGCTATACTGTTAGTAGGAGTATTATTAGTTCTTACCGAAATGGAATTCAAACAATTGATACAAGATTTTTCTCTTGTGAGAAGAGGCGAGAGAAATTTCTGTTTCAATTTGAGAAATTTGATGATTCGTCACGAAGAACTGTGGAATTTCGTCAGTCAACTTAATACTAAATTTAGTTATCCTAGTGTAGTTATTTATCTCGGTCTTATATGTTCAACCAGTTTTTCTTATTATGCATTCTCATTTATAGATGTAAATGATGCAATTAGATTAGGATTTCTAATAATAGTTGTCTTCTTCACCTTCACTTGTATTATTGGAGCTTGTTTGTTGTGCAGTTTTGCTTTCTCGGTAAAGAATTTGCTTTCTCTCATAACACGAAATGACGTTAATAGAAATCTTTTATTATTATTTTCAATACTTTTTTATTTTTCAGATGCAAAATGGCTTTCAAGATGTCCGACAATTTGCTGTCAGCAATTTACATTTTGAAGAAAAGTTAAAAGTCTCTATTTTCGTCTATTAATAAACCATTTTAAATAATTATACATAATTTAATTAATTAGTAAATTCTTTATTGTTTACTTCTATTTGTAGATCTTAAATTTCATGAAAAGGTTTGGGAAAGTGTCGTTGTGTTTCATGATCGGTGGTATTTATCCAGTTACGAAAAGAATTCCTTTCAAAGTTTGTATTTGTTTACAGTAATACCAAATATGTTTACAATGCAAAATATTTTTAAGCACGATTTGAATAGTTTTATATATTTATAATTAATACACATTAAATTATACATATATTTTATGCCGATCTCACATACACAAGTCCCCACAGGCAATGTATATAATTCATTTAATTCAGACATTCTGTGAGAAAACGTTACTCGAAGGTCTATTTACCATAATTTTCAAGGGAACAGATAATGCCTTACAACGTCAATCCAAAACTGCAAAAAGTTTGCAAAATTGTATCCGGCAATGTCTTTTTATAAATAACAAACTATTATTTAGGCATGCAAAATGCTTAAAACAGTGATTACTAATCATTAATCGATAAACTGTACTATATAATTAATATGGTTGTTAACAAAACAGTTGTTTTGTATACAATAATTTATATAATCTGACAATTTGCAAACCAATCTCCTAAACACATAACGCTATAAAAAGCTTGCACGCAGTGGTGAATAAAATCTCCGATCAGTAATAGCATTTCGTAGGTTCTGCCTCACCAATAGGGTGGTCCTGCAGACTTTTCGGAGTTTTCTTCACGTTTTTAAAAAGCACTCGGGATTCTGTTAGGGGAACCTTAATGGATACGCTGTGGTCCAGCACACCGTTTGGAGAAAGATACCGATTACTCTTTAAAAATATACTGGGAGAACGTGAAAGAAATTTAAAACGTTCCGAATCGCTTTGCC
>NW_019388000.1:0-8298 GCF_000671375.1 Centruroides sculpturatus
AATTATAGGGAAGTATAACGTGTAATTTACTATTTCAAACGTATTTTTTAGATATTTATTTTATCGCTGGTATAGAAACAAGCGTTTAGAGTTAAAAATAGATAAATTGCCAAAATTTCACATGTTTTCTTGTTATTTATTTCTTCAAGCAACATTTCACGTAACATATAAATAAATAAAAAAATAACATTTGCGGTTGGTTAATCACGTTATTTAAATTTTTTTTCTGAATTTAAAATTATATAATACTAAAATAATTCTATAAATTATCATATTTCCGAGTAAATTATTTATGAAAAACAATTTAAAATTAATTTTAACTCTCAATTTCAATTATAATTTAAGGCATTTAAAATATATTTTATAAATTAATTCTGTTAAAAAGTACGTCATTTAGGAAGTTTATCGTCATTACAACAATGGAATTCATATATAAATTATTAATTCTGACAATAAATAAATGAAAAACTGAGAACTAGAAGTGGAGAAGTGATAAAAATTTCAATGCCAATTATCTATCTGTCGTCAGGTTCATAATGCCTAAGCATCTTCCCTTGCCCAAACTTTTCTCCTCCATTCTATTCTGTCTCGACACTCCTCCTCTGTCAGTCTCCTGTGATCCAAAGCTTTTTGTATCTCCTCTATCCACGTAGTCCCCGGTCTTCCTCTCCTCTTTCTGCCCGCAGGGATCCATTCTAATATCTGTTTTGCCGGTCTACCCTCTTCCATTCTCCGAACATGGCCATATCCAGGTAATTGTTTGTTATGAATATAGTCGACTATAAAATTTTGATATTCCAATTTTTTCCTAATGTCCTCATTTCTTACTCTATCTAATTTTGAACATCGAGCAGATCTTCTCAAAAAGTCCATTTCTGTGGATTTTAATTTGGATTTAAATTTTGAATTCAATACTCACACTTCTGCTCCATAAGTTATCACGCTTAGAACTAATGATTTATACATGTTTATTTTTCTTGTTTTAAAGATTTGTTTATCCCATAAGATGCCATTTAATAGTCTTATCATGCATCTTCCTTTCGTAATTCTGTCCCTAATTTCTATTTTCCATCCGACCATCATTAGTAATTTTTGTTCCAAAATATTTAAATTCATCACATCCTTTAATCACCTCAGGTTTTCCATTTTCCTCCAAAACTAAATCACGTATGTCTTCAGTTCCAATTACCGCATAATTAGTTTTCTCCATAATTATATTTAGTCCCCAATTATTGTATTCTTATTTCAGTTTTCTTGTCATATATGTTAAATCATCATAATCATCAGCTATAACTAATTGGTCATCTTCAAATAATAATGTATATACAGTACTATCTCCGACCACTAGGCCCATATCACTACATTTTCTCCTCCATATTTCCATAGCCTTTTGAATATAAATTTTAAATAATGTTGAGAAATACAGCAACCTTGGCATAAATCTTTGGTAACTAGAAATCCTTTAAATAACCTTGATAAGGTTATTTGAAGGATTTCTAGTTACCAAAGGTTATTTGAAGGATTCTGACAATAGAGATAAGCTGTAGCTTTTTAATATGATTTATTATCTTCCTATTTATTGTTATCTAAAACGTGCCAAAAATTTTTATTCGCACGCTATCGTATGCTCTTTCTAAGTCGATAAATAATAAATGTATAGTTTGATTTTTAATTTCTAACTCCTACATACACAATGGAGTCATCCAGATTGCTGCGATGCCATTACCTCAGTATAATGTAGCGAAGGATTTTAAGATTTGAGAACAGAACACGTGAAGAAGTTGGTTACGAAGTATATCAGCTTATTCATTAACAAATATAGTTACATAAGGAAATATTGATAAAAACAAAAGAAATTGTTAACTTTTCTTATATCGATTTTTCGAATAAACAAAAATTACAGAACTCGTGTTCAAATATGCAAATGTCAGACCTTTCTCTATGTTCATAATGCTGTTCTTTTCCAAATAAGTTACGTGTGTTTGGGGATGTGTAGATGTCTATTTCATTTAATATCTCAGGATGGGCTAAAGATTAAAAAATGAAATTTGGCACGAAAGCTTATAAGGGCATCGACGCTATTAAATTTTGGAGTATGGAACTCAAAGGGGTGGACATGCGTCAAATCTCAAATGGGATCGGACTTAATGAAAATTTTACTCGTTATTGACATGTACAATATTATTAAAAACTCATTCCTACCCTCGAAATTAAACTTTTTGCCATTTTATAATGGCCCCACACACAATTTTAACTTTCAGCTGGTTTCATATTGTTTTTTTAAATTTAAAAGTTTTATTTAAATGAAGATTTTTATCATAATTGAACAAAATTGTCCATTTTAAGCTTTCATTACCTAAATTTTATATTCTAGTATAATTGAAAATTATCGGACTCTCTTAATCTCCTGTTTGAATGCTAGGAAATTCCAGCAAGACACCTTGCCAGCTTTTTTTTTTTCGTAGTTATGACAAATAGTCAGAGATGCCGAATACTTAGAATACTTAGCTATCTTTATGGCTATCTATGCAGATACTTTTTGTATATGTCTTATACAAGAGATGAAAGTGTTAAAGATTCTATGGATGAGGATCGACTCCACTCTGAATTTGCGTATTTGTGGTGTGAGAAGAAAAATTTGAAATCGAAATTTTGTGTTGTGAAATTTCTTTTCATTTTATTCTTTATTCGATGTTTATAGCCGATGACAATGGCAAACAAATTAAGAGTTTTAATTACCTGAAATCGCGTTTTCTTTTATGAATATGAAAATTGAAATTGCAACATACATTTTAAAATGAAAAATTAAACATAAATTCAAGTTATATTAAGGAAAACTACTCAATGCTTGTTTATAATGTTAAAGTTTCCTCTTTACTTATATTTATTTTTTAAAATTTATTACTCGTGTTATTTTTTGTATTGTTATTATTATTATTTACCTTAATATTGCATTTCTATTTATAAGGAGTGAATTTTAGGGTACACCTTATAATTATGTTATAGAGGTATCTACCTCTACAATATAAATAAATTAATACTCATTAAACTAGTACATTAAACAATAATTATAATTTTAAGATTTTCTGAATATGTGAATAATTAAATATATCCCTTAAAATTCTAGTAATAGTTAGTATATGAAGTCATATAAGAATAATTATTTAAATTAACACGAGTGTAGAATAAAATATGAATATTGTATTGTTTATAAATGTATATTTATGTTTATTTTTATGAAATAATTTGTTTTATCATACGTTACACACTGAAATCATCAAGTGATGCTTATATATTGATGAAGATCGTACTGTAAGTAATGGTATATGAGTTATGTTGCTTAAAATATTGATAATTTTTAATTTTATTAATTTATAGTTTCTTCTACAGTAACAACTGCAGAAAAAATAGGTGATAAATGCAATTGAAATGTTATTTTTTAGCAATTTAAAGCATGTAAGTACTGTACTGTACATCTAGAGTTTTGTTTTAATTTATTCAAAAATTAAGCATTATATTTAACGAAGTACGTGTTAAGAGACAGAGAAAGTTTAAAAATAATATTCATCGAAAGGAATGGAGATTTAAATAATAAATAAAGGTTTTTGGCCAAATTGAAACAATTTAAGTTAAGAAAGCCACTTTACATCTTCAGAATATGTTTTGCAACACGTGTTTAGAGATGCTTGGTGATGGAAGTTGATACATCTTTTCCAGTATTTTTAAATAAAAAATATAACAAACTAAAAATTAATAAAATAGTTTTAATGAATAAAAGACTAAATTATGATCTTCGTTTATATACATATAAAACATAAATCAAGAGATATTTGGGAATTGGACGTAGCACTTTTCCTGATAATTTTTCTAATTTCTTTCCTGATACTCAAAAATCCTAATATTAATAATGTTTCCTGAACTCAAGAAAAACTTATTATAAATTATTTTGACCTCCTTAATTCGCTATACAAAGATAAGTAAAATATAAACATTAAGACATTTCACAATAATCTGTATATGTTTATATTCGTTGCTAATTTTATAACTTCCATAAGCGTAATATATAGTTAATAGTAAATTGCATGCTTCTAGCCCTTCTATTTACCATTATTAATTATTACGTACAATTATCCTTTTAGGACTATAACATCTTTTGGGGCTTATCATACGTGGTTCAGATATACAATATGAGGTTTAACATAAAATAATAATAATAAATTACCATTTTTTAGATATAATAATAAATCGATATAAAAATAGAATTGAAATAAAGAAATATACAAAACAATGTTTAGTCCCAAAGGAAATTAATTATTTTTCACAAGTATCCAGATACATCAAAAAGAATACATCTGTAATGTATCTTACATAGCCTAAATAAAATAATGAATAGAAAAACCAACGAAGAAAATAAATACAAGCAAAAGATGAAGTAATATATAATTACTTACTAGTAATTACCCAAAGCATATTTTAAATAGCTGGTTACAAGAAATTACAAACAATAAGAATATTCATTGTGGATTCTATTTACTAAGTACTATTTGTAAAAATCTTAAGCATATTTTTACTCGTGAATAATTTATTATTATAAATTAAACACAATCAGGCCATATTTGCTACCTATGTAATGTTATTTTTCCTCCTCATTTTTCTTCTTATTTCTTTTGTTATTGGCATAACCAAAAGCTACACAATTATATTCGTGGAGAAGGTAAACACAAAAAATTTTAAATATTCTGATTTAAGCCATTCAAAATAAGCCTTAACTAAATCGAAGAACTCCCAATTACACTGTGAAGGACTTTCGGGATTATGGCGGCGACCGGCTTCAACACGATTTTTGCAGACAGCACAGAACCTTGTTACTGGTTCTGTGCTTGCTGGACGCATTTAACTAGTGCGTCACCTACTTTTTCGTGTCAAAATTCACCGAATTAAGTAACACGTGGAGTTGTAACATTGAAATTTTCTGTTTTTGGGTCTCTAAAATAAAAGAACGTAATATGTTCTTCGCTTTAGCAGAGATTATCGGCACTCTACTAAAATCAGATTAAACATTTACATGAGCAATCTTTACCAATATATTCTACTCCCAAGTTTCCTTAAAAACCCTACTTGATAAAGATATAGACACTAAAAAGCTTTTGTTTTTCCCTACCTTCTATCATTTACTCACTAGAAAAATTCGTATATTACTAGTTGTTAAGGTTGCTAACTTTATTGTGCAAAAAAAAAGAAGGGGAGGACAATACGTCTCTATATACGATCCTGCTACTTGTATGCAGTGGCACATTTAGAAATATGGTACCTCTAAGCCCACAATATGAAGGTACTCTAACTACTTTCACATCAAAAGATTCTGTTTTCTAATTACAGTTTTATAAAGATCGAAATTGGGAACATTTCCATTTCTAATTACTTTAAACTGTAAAATAGATGCAAGAGCGCTAATTTACAATAAATAAGCTTTAAAATGACGTATAAAATGTAAATGTAATTCATACTTCAAGTACCTTAACGTAGGCCTTGCCGTGTACGAATTAAACAAACTAAAGTAATCTACAATTTTAGGTTGCCATGGTCAAGTCAGGATCTGTTACCTAAAATTGTAGTGATTTAATATTTGAGATGTTCGTTTCTTTTATTTTTCTTTTTTTTATAAATTGACTTATCTGCTGTATTTAATTTCTAATGAATATGTGTAAATAAATTATATTTCATTTCTCTATTTCTTTTCCCTGCCGAATTTTGGCCACTTGTTGTCAAACGTTGCCCCAAGTACTCTGCGTCACAGGAAAATAATGGGAACTGCACAGTTGTCTAGTTTTTTTTTTCTTTTGGGAGAAAATAGGTTTTTTTAATGTCTTCCTAAACATATTCTGTGTATGTATATAAACTGTATAAATTGTACATATATATATAGTTTATACAGTTTATATAGCAATGGAGCAGCCCTAGGAATTGTGAGAGGCCGTAGACAAAATTTATTTTGAGTCCCATTAACAGAGTGATGGAGATACAGGGTAGATTCTTTTAGATGTACAATAATATGAATAGTTTTAATGTTGAAACAGACAGTAAAACACAATAAAAATGTGTACAATAACTTTTACTGTACGTGTGGCTGCCTCTGTATAGAGTAGTATGCAGAATCGACTATCTCCCTAAGTATATATCTGTGAATAATCTCATTTATGTAATTTCTCTTTGGGAATTATCTTTCGTTTCTCTTGTAAAGAAGAAAACGTATCTTGAACCTTATTTAGGGTAAGCCTACTGATCTTTTTGAGTAAATTTTTGCCAATTTTCTCAACTTATTCAGCGTGGTAGGAGGCAAGCATCGGTGGTCTTCATCCCACGTTCTTTCCATGGGCCCTCTTAGGTGCCCGTGGAAAGAACGAAAAATGAATATATATAGTCTTTATATATGTGGCCTTTCGAAAATATTGGACGAAATTTAACTCCGAAGCATTTCCTGACCCATATTGTTGGGTCATAAAATGTTCTGGATTTAAATTTTGTCACATATTTTTCTTCTTATGTATGACGAATCCATTCCTGACGTTTTGCCCCATATTTCTTCAAGTATATACAACAATTATTATACAATTAACACAAATTGTAATATATATATAAACCGGTATACAGTTTATACACAAGCGAAAACGAATTATATTCAAAAGAAGGAAAATACAATATATTAATAATAAATATATTGTATTCAAAATTATTATTATTATTGCTTGTTAAATATCATTCAATATTATTTAATATATCATTTTTAATAAATAAAACATGAAATAAGACGATATATTTACGTATACATTGATATAGTTTATACATATGTATTAATTGCCAAATAGATTAAAATAGTTTAACGTTTTAAAATTTAAATTCTTTTTAAATATAGTTTTTTGCTTATAACAGTAAACCAGTGATATGTTATAATATTATATTAAAAGTATGTGCATAATTATATGTACTGTACTGTATACAGGCCTTTATACTGTACAGTACATACATACATATTACAGTAAAGGCTGTAATATGTATGCATTCTAAATCTTCTGCATTCTAAATAAAGAGAGGTCCGGATTAACGAAATTCTCCTGTGCTCGTTTATACATTATATAAATATAGTAAACCTCGATTTAACGGATTATTATGTATGTATAAGAAGTTTAATTTCATAGAAATGATTAGTTTGAGTTGAATTGAATTTTTGACTAATACTAATATAGAAATTTGTTTGGAATTTGTGGGTGCCATTACAGAAAACAAATTTGTAATCAATTGACAAAACGACTGAAAATAATAAATTTCTTTATTGTTTAGAATAAATAATAAAGAAATTTATTTAATATTGCAGTTATATGTATAATAACTTATAACTGCAATATTTATAAACTAACCTAAGTATGTAATTGAATTAATAGTTAAAACGTGAATTTTTGACTCGACAAATATAATAATGAATAAAAAATTTAATAATCATTTCCTTAATTTCTAAGCCACAACTGAATGAATATTTTTAAAAGTAGTACTATTTGTGTGTTAACAAGAATATAGAGGTTATCTTCGGTTGTATTATATCATGGTTTAACTGTAACTGTACTGTACATCGGTAGCTTAATTTTTGGAAGGCTTAATATAAATTATATAAATGCAAATACGTGATTCTCATAGATCCTGCTCTAATTTAAAACAGCTTAAATATTAGATAGAAAAGAACTATTCTCTTACATTGAAATTTGTCTAGAATTTTATCCTTAGTCCATATACATAGTGAAGTGATTTAGAATGCACTTACTAAAGAAAATAATAGAAAAAATAAATAAAAACGTAACACCGAAATAGGGGCCAGTTTCACATAGAAAGTCCTCGCAGGAAACACCCCTCTTGGCAGATTCTTCAAGTGTTGCGTTGCCTTACCAGTCCAATCCTTTCTTCTAATATTTCAACATCCTTTACGTCTATTTATGAATTGACCCATCTCTACCCGAGAAATATCATTACTTAGATTATTATATTTGTTATCAACCCTTCCATATAACGCAGCGTATACTTTTACACGTCAATTTTCCTGGTTTTAAAACATTTCTATCAATTAAATTTTCACAAAACCAATCTTAATAATGCAAACACGTCATTAAATATCCAATTTCTATACGTATCGAACCTAGTCGATCTTGTGTGTTACTTAAAATAAACTTTTTATTTCAAACAATATTTTATTAAATAGAAAATAGATTTTAAAATGTAGGTATAATGCATTGTTTTATATTGAAAATAATA
>NW_019388001.1:0-8294 GCF_000671375.1 Centruroides sculpturatus
TTAGGATCATTTAGACTTAATGCTAAATAAACCAATGTTTTATCTTTAATATAATTTAATAAGAATTATAATTACATATACCACAGTATTTAATTTAAAAATTATTCATCTGGCAGTTTAATTATTAAAAAACCTGTTTGAATAGGTAAATTAATTCAGATTTAACTCTATATGTATGCTAATTAAAATTTAAGATTATTCTGATCCTTTAATAGCTTTTTATTATTGTTACCACTAACAAAAAATTTTCTTAAATTACTAAAAGATATTTTTCAGTAATTTATAAACATTTTTATTAATTTTCTTCTATTTTTAAGTTAAAAATATTTAGAAAAAATAAAATCTAATATATGAGAAGAGACGAGCTAATTTGTCGAGTATAGAAGAGAAAAAAAAATACTTTTTTGATATTTAATTTACTTTTACAGATTATAAGTCTAAATATTAATTTAAATATAAAAGTTTCTAAATATCTATTAATTAAAGATTATAAAAGTGTAACTAGTGATCTTTATGCTAATTGTATACAGTAGTGCTCTTAATTAAATTCTTTCTTCTTGTATAAAATTTAAAATAACAAATAAAAGAAACAAAACAGAGTGTTTTTTCTGTTCAGAAGCTACATTTTTATTATTTTTGTTAAGAGAAAAGTTGTTTACAAATCTGGAAGTCGACATTTCTAATCTTATATGTTGGCCTACCTACGCAGAGACTTGAATAATGAATGGTGACACTAGTTATTTGTTTTTGCCTACGAAACCCTACAATTTAATGCATCGAAAAAATCTATTAGACTTAAATGAAATTCTTTCCTGTGTCAGAATTATAACGCATCTTTTGTCTCACACGACTTTATTATATTTCTTTGTCGCGGAAACCGCGGAAGCATCTGCAACAGGTTGGCAAAGAAAAAAAAAAATAGTAACTACCGATCTCCGGTGACCCGTGACTCGACCTTTGCACTCTGGATGTCTCTACGATTGCCCCAGGATGCAACTGCCGGAGCACAAGTCGTGACGTGGAAGCAGCTACTACATTCGTGATTGCACAGCTATTCGGCGTCAGAGGGGCCGTTGGGTCACAAATATTGCACGGAGGATGTTATTTTATTTTATTTTTTATGTCGGATAATTTAAAAACCGAATTATTTCTTAGTAATATTTTTATTTATAATGTAGTTTGTTAGCCATTATAAATTTTTAAAAAATAAAACTGAATACTGTATAAGCTAAATTGGATTTAATATATCTTAGTTTATTCACGTTTAGGCAAATTATCTGTTACATGGATCAATGGTAATAAATTCTGTATATGGTAATAATCAGTAAATCAGTTAGTTCTTAGTTCTAAGAGATTTTCCAAGAAGTTAGATTGGGATTTGCACAGAAAGCACCAATTTACAGGAAGATATATGTTGCAGCTTAACTTTACCTGTTACGGGGAGAGAGATCCGCATGAGTTTAGCTAATATCATCTACGAGAAGAAATTAAGATCAGATTAAAACATTAATGAAAGATCTAAAGGTTCGAATTGTATTCGATCTTTCATGACATAAGGAAAATATCCTATTACATGGAATAGCCACATGGTAAGAGTTTTCTTATAATCATAAGCGATTCAGAAATTTATCTTATTCTTTATTTGCTGCATCAAACTGAGATAAAATCACGCATATGATTTTTTTATAGGTTTGAAACGTTAAACTAATTTTATATTAATTATATAGAAATTCGAGATCTCTAATGAAAGCTGTCTGGAAATAATAATATATAATCTACTTTTGATTAAATCAAGAAGTTAACATAGCGATAGAACAATGTTGTCATTATTTCCAGTGTTCTTATTATACTAATTGAATCAGTTTATCATTAAAAATATTCCATTAGATAGTTATTCCAATCGTTTTAGCTTTACGTAGATTTTAATATAATTTATTTTTTTAAATTAAATCGAATTTTTAAAGTTTTTTATGGCGAGGATCATTTAAAATCGTCTACTTCTATTAAGAATTTTATTATTTAATGTGTTTTAAATTTCGAAATTTCTAGTTTTTTAAAACATGACTTTACCCTCTTTTCAATTCATTAAAAAAATGAGTTACTTGTATAATTCATTTAATTCAGTATTAATTATAATAGTTATTATTAATATAAAATAAATGTTTAAGCCGGTGCGTTAAAATATAGTCTATCAGTATCCAAGATGATGTTGTTAATGAGAAGTATTATAAGAAGTATTAATGAGAAAGTATTCAAACCATTTTCTGCACGTTTCTTTGAACGAAAGGTGATCACCTTTCGTTCGTCTCTGTAAGTGTTGTTTGACTTAACGTTGGAAAAACGTGAATGGCAGCGAATGGCGGATGACTTACGACGACTCGGTTCTATCTTGACTTATAGCGAAGGTCGTTCCACCTTTGCATGCAAACGGGCTGATTAATTAAAAGGATTTGCTGTGTAATTGTTAATCATCTTCCTTGGTTAATTTACACCTTTCTGTTCGCTTGTCGTGAGTCAGGCAATCGATAAATACATTCATTTACACTTTTTTCTAAAATCTCGCATATTTGTTTTTATCTATAAAAAATATTAGATGCACGCTTGAACTTGTTCTTTCTCGGTCTTTCATTAAACTTCAGATCATTATCTACCCGCATATATTAACTTATAATATACTAATCTACAACGCGTTTTACGTAAGTATCAAAATTTAAATTACTTTAGCCTTTTTTAGAAAATATTAAAACCATGATTTATTATTCAGCATTTTTCTAACTATAATGATATTAAAGTATTTCTTATTTTATAATTCACATTTTCTATATGAATTATAAAATTCAATTAAACGTTTCCAATAGTATTTTAAAACTAAATTTAAAAAATCGAAAGAATATTTGTACCATATTAAATTTAAATCAAAATAAATTAGTTAAACATTACATTTCTTTTATAAAATATTATCATCATTCTGTTTATTATTTTAATTATTTTTCACTACGAGTTTGGGACTGATCGAATGTTTTTCGTAAAAATGTCGAATGCAACTACTGTACTGTACTGTACTTGAGGTTGTGCAGTTGAACATCTTTGTACTTCATCTCTACAGGAAGCCGATAGAAAAACAAACATTGTGCTTGTATAGTGAGACAAAGTACAAGGAATGCATTATAAGAGTGGACCCCGACCACTTCACATACAAACGATGTACCTGACCACCCCGTTGGTTGCAGGTTGTTTGTCTAGCTTCATTCTTCACTTTAAATATCTATCCCAAAACCTGTCTCATTCGTTTAATTTCAAATAAATTGACAATGGTTAATTGAATTCGCGCTCGATTTTTTTAAAAAATGGAAAAATATTTTCATATCTAACTATTATTTCTTGCTAAAATAAATTATCGATCGTTTTCTGCTACTAGCTAAATAAATCAAGAGTTGATCTATAAAGTAAATCTTCGCTTTAGAAGAATGGTGCCTAATAATTCAGATGGCATTAACAAGACACCGAAGAGGTTTCCAAATAAAGTTGTCCGTTGTCCGATGTGCAGGGTGGAGAATGATTTGCCGTGAAATCGGTAGAATCTACGGTAAAATCTCCCTAATATCCCTCATAACAGCACCCACGCACTTTCTCGTCACCTAACATTTATATTCTGAACAATGCACCCTGTTCAGATCACCTAAATGGCATACAGGATTATTCAGTATTCTAATCTGTTTTTGAAACGTAATCGGATTTCTTTCTTACAGAACTACTAATTTTTCAAATGTAAAACACAAAATAAAAATTACAAAACCCAAATGGTATGCCTTCCAATCTTTTGATAAATCATCTAGTCTCAGACCAGTCTGCTTTTTAAAAATTTCAAATTTTACGTCTATAAGAAAACTTAAATAAAAAATAAACAAAATTTGCATTGGCTAATCGAAACACGATTCGCTTTAACAACCTGAAAAATTTACGACGATAATACATACTTAAAAAATCACACAATTTTAGTTATTTAGTTTAGAAGAATGGGCAAAAACTTCATTTTTCATTTAAAAGAATATCTCTAGGCAAAATTTAACGCGCTTCTCTACAATAATATTGCTAGAAAAGTTAATAAAGAGCGTGTTTAAGTGTAAAAAAAAAGTCAGTGTAACATGGAAAAGTGCGATAGAATGATGAAAGCATCAGATAAAACGATTGCTTGTCAGATAGGTGACCCGAAGGCATCCCTTACGATACACCCTTTCTCTGCATTCCGTTCGAAGATAATAGTGAGTTTTTATTGACGCCTATCGTACATTAGTTTTCGGCCGTTGATGGGATTGGAATTTTTTGAAAAGGGAGTGGTATTTATGACGGATTGTTATTGTCACTAGAAGAAGTTCGCACATGTATTCAGACCGTGCCAAATTAATAGAGACTCATTAATAGCTGCCATCTCTAAACTGTTGGGTTCGCGTGCTGCGAGTTCTAAATCCCAAGAAGTTAGATGAGATAGCGAAAGTAATTGTTAGACTAAATAATGAAAATATCTTACACCATAAATGAAGAGATTCTAGATTATAGGTTTCTCCTTCCCTAATGTCATTATTTAGGTTCAACGTATTATATTTAACAAGAGCGCATATATAACATATTTAACTTTTTAACGCCCGAGGTGAATATTGAAAGATATAGACTAATGTATCGTGTTCAGGTTTCATCACCTCTTTTGATTCCGTGTTTAACTTCATTTCAGTTTTTTTCAAAATCATAACTGTTAGAAATATCGAAACGACAATTTGCATTAAATAATAATATACGTTCTTGAAAAATAATTTCTTAATATTTCCGAATGGTTTGGAATCCATTAAGCACTATTCTATGTTCTGTGGGTGGAGAAAACAAGATAAAAGAGGGCGGCAACTTCAAAAACTTTTACAAACACTGCTTCAAAATGAGTAAAATAACAGTGTGAATGGGCGAATTGCTCACTGGCAGAAGCCATTCTGTTACTTGTTTACCTTGAGAATTACAAATAATACTCTATACGTTTTAAACAGACCTGCCTATAGAATAAGCTTTTCGTATTTAATAATTTTTTCTTTTATTTATGGAAATGCACGCAATAACATATAATTTATACACTATAAAATAAGTTATTGGCATTTTGATTTATTGATTAACATTAATTATGTAATTTTTATAATTTTTTACAACAAGAAATTGAATTTTTATGAGCAGGCTTTGTTTATTACACAATTTCTCCCACTTAATGTAAATATTGAAAATTGTATAAATATATTTCTATTTATACAGATTTTAAAATCAGTTTAAGTTATTAAATTTCAAAAAATATACGTTAAGAAAAAATTTGAGGAACGAATTTAATAATGCAGAGGATTTTGATTTCATTTAAGAACAGAAATGAATGGATCTGTCATAGTTTATCAATTGAGTTAAAAAGGGAAGTGTCCAGATTGAATAGTGCGTGGGATTAATATGCTACTGCTTAGGACTAATTAAATATTTGATTTGACCAAGATGACCTTCGAATGTATTATCATATTTAACATAGGCTTGCTCTCACAGTAAGAAAATTAACTCAACTTAACTTATTCCATCTTCAGTTTCTTTCATTTGTCAAATGATCAATTATTAAATAATTCATTAAATTGTTTTTTCCATTATTTTCCACTTAGAAATAGAGAATCAGAGTAGAAACAATTATTTTAAAGGCTAAATTTTTATGAAAATAGACAGTACTCTATCTTATTAATTCGGTTATTAACATAAATATCTGTTTATATACAATTAATAGCTGTAATTTAAGCAGTTATCTGCTCTAGGCCTGTCTGTTTTCTACAGTTATCTGCTATCTGTTATTTAAACAGTTGTTAAGTGTTTAAATACAGTTAATAACTATATTTAAACAGTTATATGCTTAGTTATTTCGATAACTGTAGTGTAAGTAAAATAAATAACATTCCTTCACTCATTTCTTCAGAAATCAGATTAATTCTCATGTAATTTGATGATAATCTTAATGTGTTAGCGAACAGTTCTAGTCATTTATTTGTTCTTCAGAATTAGTGAAATAAAAATAATAATTCCTATTTAAATTACAAGAATGATGAAAGCATTGATATAATTTAGTTGAGGAAATTTATAGTTTAACAAAACTTTTTATAACGCAAGTATTGTATATCTTAAATATATGAAAATAAAATATTTTATATAGTATTTTCATTTGATATTGCTAGAAATTTGATTCTTTCTTAAATATATATATATATATATAAAGAAAACAAAAAATGCGAATAACTATTTGATAGAGAGACTATACTTTTGTCTATGACTATAAATTTGTATTAGAGGATGTGTGTTGAATAGTATAATTTTAGCTGCTAAGAATACTGAAATGTAGGTTTTAATCAAAATTCTGAAAAAGAAAGTAGTTTTTGACTTCGAAGAAACGAGTCTGTAAAACTTGTAAATCATTTTAATATTCTTTGATAAATGTTTTATTATTCGACATATTCAATAATTTAAATAATTTTAAAGTTAAAATGCTTTCCTTTATTAATTTCCAAATATCACGTAACATTTTTCTGGTACCAAAAAGTATGAAAATATGGGAAGTTCAATTCGAAATTTTCATTACATTTTCATTTCGGTCATTACCAAAAATGATGCAGTGACGTAATAATTGCATATTACATTTAAATCATTAAAATTTAAAAATTTCTTAACTTGAAGGTTTTATTTTTCGAAAGAGAAATAAAAGCCGATGTAATTACTAGAAAAATAAACTTGGATGTTTAATTACACGTCTAATTATAACTCACAAATGTTAATTTCTCGTTGTAAACACGAAACAGGCTTAAAAGTTTGAATTGCAGATGAACGTTGTATGGTGGAAGATAACGACTGCAAAGCAATTAAAAACCTCGAAGAGATACTGTTGTCGCAGCATGCTGATTTTCTTATCTCCTCGAAGATCTCCAATCCGATGGACGTAGTCGTTGTGACGTGCCGTTTGGTCGCACGCCAGCACGCGATTGTGGGCGGACAGTTAGAAGGCTGAGGACGCGTGGGGATGTAGGCGGTGACGCTTCGGATCCGCCCATGCTGCCAGATAGTGGGTAGAACGGTATGTTGGACAAAAGTCTCAAAGGGAAATTTATCAATGATTCTTAATCGAGATAATTCCCATCTCGCGTGTAAGTGCGCACTTTCTCTGCACAAGACATCTACAGTTAGATACGGTGAAGATTATATAATGCCAAATAGCAAATCGTATACTTTCAAATGCATTGAATGTGTTGATCCTTAAAAGTGATAACAGAAAATATTCCTTTGAAACAGATCCCGATTTATATCCTAGTAGTACGGTGATCGGTGATCATACATCTTCATTGATTATGATAAAGTTTATACTTTATATTCGAATTCGTTGCTAGAAAAATAATATTTGTTAGTAAATTTATCGTTTGAAAGAAATCCAGAATACTTTATACTGTATATTAATAATAATTATAGTTATTTTATTGAATTAATTTGATTATTTTTAATGAACATTGCGGTTGAAATTGTAACAATAATTTGATAAGCATTATCATAGTTTTAAATTAAAAGAAAACGTTGAGTTATCGTTATAATGGACAGAATGGATTTTATTCATTTAAGGAAACGTTTTTCGGTTTTAGTTCATTTAGTCAAAATTTGAAAATATTCGTAAATTACGGTTTACAATTACTCTTTTTTCTGTCTGCAAGCATAAATCATAAATGGTGGTTACTTATAAGAGATGATGTGCTAGTTTGTTTGCCCTTGAGCCACTTTGTTCCGCCAGGAAACCCACGACTGTCTGGACCGGGGGATCGAGTTGACACGACTGGTCTCTTATAGACCTACAACTTACTGCTTGGCTACTGCGTTGAAAAATGATAAACATTTTGTATAAAATAAATTGCGGTGTAATTTAACAAATTTAAATGTGTTAGTATGTTGTCTTTATTTCAATATTATTATTATTTTAATTTTAGTGAGAAAAAATTTAATAAAGTAATGTTAGAAGCACAGATATACAAATCCATATTCAATAATATAGTATATACTTTAATACTTGAAATTCTGTTGAATTGTCGAAGAGACTGAAGGTTAATTGAGATGTTAAAAAGATTATAATTAATTTGTTAGGTTTATATAAAAGAATTCAAATAACATCTTACATAATCAACTTACAGCCTAAAGCGACCTTTTAACTTCTTAAAAAAATATCGAATTTAATTCATAGAATTTACTTTAGACATTACTTTATT
>NW_019388002.1:0-4387 GCF_000671375.1 Centruroides sculpturatus
TAGAATATACCATATTTACTTGAATATAAGACAACCTCGCATATAGAATGAGGTGTGACTTTAAAGATCACAATAAAGAAAATTAGATTTAGTAATACAATTCTAATTTTATTTCGTGTAATCACAAGTAAAACATAAAATAAATGTAAATGCACACATTAAAATGCCAATAATTTTTGCAGGACAAACTTTAATGAAAAATCTTGTAAAATCGACAACATAATTTGTTCATGTAAAGCTGGACAATTGGGAACCTTTTTTTTTGCTAATTTTTAACAGTCAAATCTGCTCTCCGTCAATTACACTTATGAGTTTCTCCAAATTCTGATTTCTGAATAATTGTCTGTTTTCACGTGGGAATGGATTAAATCTTATATTTGGCTCCCATGTGATTTTGAAATTTCAATCTGGGATTCAATTCATAAGCTTTGCTTCTCCTACTGCTATTCATCTTTACTTCTGACAATACACAAGAATAATTCAAACAGTCCAGATAAAATACTTGTGTTTTTAAATACCAGAGGGTCAGTAAAAAATGTGAATACACGATTCACAAAAATTATTTGCAAAACACAATAAATCTTTTACTTGCACATATAAGACAAACTAAGAATTTGAAGCTGTGATAAATAAATAAAAACCTCTTCTTATATCCGAATAAATACAGTACTTTTAAAATGATAAATGTCCATTAGATAAAAATTATTTACAATATGTTTTCATTACATATCAAAATTATACATTCATATTTTCCAAAAAATATAGACTTTAATTTCAATTTATTAATATTTTACATATTAAGTAAATAACTTAAAAACAAAAATTAAATTTTAAATTCATTTAATCATAATAAATTCAAAAATGAATAACATTCTGAGTAATTAATAAAATAACCAAATTTAAGCAGATTTTAATTCAATTTTAATTTTAAATTTAAGTTCAGACTTTTGAAAAATTCCTAAGTTTGAACTTAAACTTTTGAATACAATTGATAATAAGTATGTAGTAATTCATTAATGGTGGTGTATAACTAGGAAAAATATTGAAACAAACAAATGAAGTTTCTTTCCCAGTTACAGAAGTTGGAAATTTATAAAGCTCATGCAAATTTCACATGCATTGATCATTGCAATGCCAACAACCTTTCCAACATAAGGTAGTCACTTTTTGAGATTTAGTTATTTATGTTTTTTCTTTATTGTTTATTTTTATATATATTTTATATATTTAATGCTTTTGTTATTTAAATTTCTGTTTTATTATTTATTTCTGTTTATTATGTATTTTATTTATATATGTAGGCTGTTTTTTTCAACTTCCAATGGTCCATAAAAAAAGACAAGTGTAAATAACAAAATGAATTTATTACCAAAAGTTAGGAACAAACATAGTTGCTTTTTGACATGAAGATTGAAGCATTTATCACATCTGTGGATGAGCTTTTCCATCCCCTCCCCTCTTCATAAAATGTTGTCACCAATGAATTGAGATGGACTCTAATGTTGTTTTGAAGATTGTCATTACTCTCAAACCTCTGCCCTCCTAGCTACTTTTTCTATTCATTAAAAAGGTGGAAGTCGCTTGGTGCTAAATCAGGGCTATATGCTGGGTATTTAAAGGTGGTGAAGATTTCCACCCACCTTGGAACTTTTTAATGTGTGAAGACTTCCACCTCTTTCCTGAACTGAAAACATGGTTAAGAGAGCAGAGGTTTGAGACTAATAACGATTTTCAAAACATCTGAAGGCCCTCTCAATTCACTGGCGGAAACATTCTGTGAAGAGGGGATGGAAAAGCTTGTCCACAGATATGACAAATGCCTCAATCTTCATGGTGATTATGTCAAAAAGTAACCATGTTTGTACCTAACTTTTGGTAATAAATTCATTTTGTTATTTGCATTTGTTATTTACATTTCATTTTGTTATTTGTTTTATGGACCACTGGAGGTTGGAAAAAACCACCCTCATATTTATTATTTTTATGCTATTTTAAATTTCTTGTTCCTATTTTAATTCAAACATTACATTCTACTTTAAATTGTATTCTTCTAATTGAAGTTGTAGTTAATTAAAGGTGGTCAGTCAAACTGATTGATCAAAAACATTCTTAATTTTAATAAATACATTGCTAGTTTACAAAGTTGATTTTTGTAATTCATTAAAATAAAATTTCCACTTAATGGTATAATTTAATCATTAAAAAATTTAAATTTTAAAGAAAAACTATAATTTATATATTAGATGAAAAAGAGCACTCACACCAGATGACAAATAAACCACACTATAAACCTATTATCCAGTGTTGGTAATATATACACTGCACAAATGTTTTCAGGCTCCTCCTGAGTCTGCTTCAGATGAATCTCATTGTTTTATTGATAGAATACAATCACAGAAAAATATTTTCTGTGATTGTGTTCTATCTGCAGCCTGGCAGACCCTGTACGAACATGAGCTGTAGTTTGTTGTTGTAGGATCCAGTGGAGTAGCATAGTGGGGCAGCAGGGGTGGCAAAATTTCACAATAAATAATAATAATATCTTGTAAAAACTTGAACCATTTCATGACATATTTTTGTTGCATCTACAATTCGGACTGATTGAAATTAGTACGAAAAGTGCAGTCCGGGATTTCGTGCACAACCCGTTGACTTTTTTTTTTGCTTTACAAATCATTTGTATTCATATACACCTCTAATGTCCAGTACAGCTAAGTTAAGTCATCTAGGTCAGTGTTTTTCAACCCGTGGGTCGCAACCCCCTTGGGGGTTGCGAAGCCTTACACGGGGGTTGCGGGTAGAAGAAAAAGACAAGTGTTTGTAGGTCCTACACTATATTAAAAAATACTACAATTTCAGTGAGAATTACGAAAATGATAGTGGAAAAAGTGTTGAGCTGATTTGCAAAAGGAAATAAAAAGTAGAAACTGAAACTTCAGATCCTAAAAAAAAAAAAAAGTCAACAGTTCCCTTTGCCTAATGCTATTATTAAAGAAAGTTTCATACTTTATGTGTGTTAAATTATTGTTGATTGTTCTGAAATTTTCATTTTAATCAACAATAATTTGTCTCAACAGAAAGAAAATTAAATACATAGTTTTTAAAATAACCGATATAGTTTTAATATGGCCCTAGGGGAGTCGCCAGAATTTTTTAACTTGTAAAGGGGTTGCATATTCAAGAAGGTTGAAAAACACTGATCTAGATTACTTACGTTAATCCTACCCAATTCTCCCTAATCGCTAACTGAACCGGCATGCACTGCACATTATTCTTCACATTGCAAAACGACATATGCATGCGTCAGGAACTTCTGTTCGAACAAACCTCACCTGCCGTCTGGGTCAGCAATTTTAAAAAGGTGGCAACACTACCACGGAATTTTTCATTACTTATTCTGTGACGAAACTGAATTTTAGTTTTTTAAATTGAGATACCTAAATAAGGGGGCGGCAAAATTTTCCTTTGCCCCAGGCGGCTGACACCCACACTACACCACTGGTAGGACCTCTTGTGCATGCCTATACTGATGCATGGCATTTTATTCTTTTTTTCATACTGTTAAAGCAGGCAATCCAACACATTTTGTTTTTTAAATTAATTCAATTTTTAACAGACATTCAAATTTTTATTTTTCTGGCGATTGTGTTCTATCAACAAAATAAAGATTCACCTGAAGCAGGACTCAGAAGGAGCCCAGAAACATTCATGCAGAGTACATATTACTGACACTGAACAAGTTTATAGTGCAATTTATTTATTTATTATTCATTAATATTAATAGTTTTGTAATAATGAATTGTAAAAATTATCTTTACCAATATAAAATATGAATATAAGATCCATAGCCAGCTAAACAATGCCACCAAGCATGTAATTGAGTAAACGGCTGTAAAGGGCGCGGAAGTAACTTTCTAGCATTTCTAGAAAAAAAAAATTATTTGAATTATTAAATTATAATTTAAAAATATAAAATGAATATATGCATATATAATTTGTATTAAATAATAAATACAGTAGAGCGTCGTTTATCCGAATCAATTGGGGACTGGGGTGGTTTGGATAACTTAATTTTCGGATAACGAATCATGTACGAAAAAATATATTAATTTATCCCTTGTTGAAATTTTTCTCCGTTGCGTGTCGCTTCGCATTGAATTTTCGTCGATGTTAAGCCTAACGAAGACTATTGTATTGTTAAAAATTATTTTTTTATTTTGAACAAACAAAATAAATATATTGAAAAATATAAAAACAATAAAAAATTATACTTCAGATGTTAATTTAGTATCAAAAACGTAAAATTTTTCAGTAACCCAAGAAATAGCCGAAGATTGCAGCGCCACAGCACTAGCGAAAATTTAAATTTGCCGACTGGAATGCTTTC
>NW_019388002.1:4496-8910 GCF_000671375.1 Centruroides sculpturatus
AAGACTATTGTATCGTTAAAAATTATTTTTTTATTTTGTACAAACAAAATAAATATATTGAAAAATATAAAAACAATAAAAAATTATACTTCAGATGTTAATTTAGTATCAAAAACGTAAAATTTTTCAGTAACCCAAGAAATAGCCGAAGATTGCAGCGCCACAGCACTAGCGAAAATTTAAATTTGCCGACTGGAATGCTTTCGGATAACAGACGTTTCGGATAACCAGCTTTCGGATAAATGACGCTCTACTATATTTTAAAATTAACATTAAATTAGCTTATGAAGTGAATACAGGTATAATTTAATATAATTATTGATATATTCAATTCATAAGTTAATTTATACAGAATCTAATAAAAAGTTACATTAAACCAGGGGTCACCAAACTTTTTTAACCATCGACCCCCAATCACTTCCCAAAGCCTCACATTGACTCTCACCATAAAGTTTTATTACAAGTGTATATGTATGAACGAAAAAAAACGTTGTGGGTTGTGGTCTCTGTCTAAGCAAAAAAAAAAAAAGAAGAAGAAAAAAAAAGGTTGTGACCCCCTTAGCCACATTGACCCCCAATGATGTTGCATCAACCCCTGGGGGTCCATATCGACCACTTTGGCGACCCCTGCATTAAACACACAATAAATTTTGTGATATTTATTTCCAAAATAATTTCTTCACAAATTATATTTTTTTATATTAATATACTTAAATTCCTATTCAATCATAATAATTTATTTAGAATGTACAATTTCAGACATAATTCAAGTAGTCAAAATAACATTTTTAATCTTAAAAATGAGTAGCATATCTAATATAATGTTTAATTGATCTATAAAAATAGTATACTAACAGGTTTTAAGATCAGCTAAATTTATGCTTTAAAAATAAGAAACTAAATGCAGAAAAGGTAAACTAAGTTTATTATTTCTTTACACTTTTAAGTTCAATTTTCAAATTTTTTCAATAATTAACTTTCAACTGGCTTACAACTGTAAGCATTGTTTCTATCATAATGTTTTTAAACATACATTCTGTCAAATAAATACCTGAAATTGTCCACTTTGAAAGCCTGTGTAAAAGATATAAAAACAAACTTTTTGCTGTAAGTTGGTACTAATGTACTTAATTGCACATGAAATTGTTTTACCATCTGTCAACCAGTTTATTTACAACTGTTGGTTTCATTATTGAATGTGAAGTGTGCTTTGCAATTTTTATAATGGACAAAAATATCGAACAAAGTTTTTCTCAAATTTTGTGTTGCCGGTGAAATTTCTTGTGCTGAGTCATTGAAAATGTTGCACAAGACCTACGGTAAGTCAGCTTTATCCAAATATGTGCATATGAGTGGTACAAAGAATTTAAAGATGGCCAAGAAGTGGTGGAATACTTCTTGTTCTGATCAACCTTCAACATTTTCAAGTGATAAAAACATTGACAAAATGAAGGAAATGGTGATGGAAAATCATCATTCACACTTGATGGAGAACATGTCTTATGAATCTGTTTGCACCATTTTAGTTGATGTTTTGGGCATGAGACATGTTGCAGCACTTATTTCAAAGAAGCTGAATTTTCTTCAAAACGAGTACTGGAAAAAGGTTGCTGAAGATATGCTTGAATGAGCCAATTCAGACCATACATTCATAAAACATATCATAACAGATGACGAGATATGGGTTTATGAGTTTGACATGCAAACCAGCCAACAAGCTTTGGAATGGCGATTCGAGAATGAGCTGAAACTGAAAAAACCATGTCAAAGTCACTCAAAAATCAAAGTTGTGTTGATTGTTTTCTTTGATTATCCACTTGGAATTTCTTCCAGAAGGACAAACAGTCAACAAACAATATTACCTGGACATTATGAGGCATTTGAGAGAGAATGGTCACTGGAAAAGGCCAGATTTGTGGAAGAACAATTCTTGATGTTGCACCACAATAATGTGCAGTCTCACACATCAACCATTGTAAGCACATTTTTAATCAAAACCTCAACAAATGTCATCAAGCACTGTATTCACCAGATATGGCCCCATGTAACTTTTTCCTCTTCCCCAAATGCAAATTACCATTTTGTGAAAGATGTTTTGAGTTGGTTGAAAAAATAAGACAAAATTTGCAGAGGAAACTGCAGACCATACCAGAAAGCACTTATAAGAAGTGTTTTGATGATTGGATTATTTGTTGGCAGAAGTGTATTGCATCAAATAGAGCCTATTTTGAAGGCAATAAAATAAATTTGGATGATTAAACCAATATTTTGTATTTTATTTAACAATTCCTGGTATTTATTTGACAGAGTATATTACATTTTCTAAACAGTAACTGGATGAACAAAACAATTTCAGAATCCTATTGAATGACCTTGCAATTACAATCTATGTATTAAAAAGCTTATCTTTTGTTAAACAGCTGTAATTATTATTATTTTGTAGTTTAGGCAATTCCATTTCAAATATTGTATTTTTCCATATCACTTATTTTATAATTATATCTGCAATGAATACTAATGAAAAAAAAAAACTGTATGAAATAATACGTTCTAAAATGCACATAGATTAAGTGGCATGTTATTAACAATGACTTTGGAAATGCAGGGTATATGGTAATATGTATTATGGAATTTTTTTTATTTTAGCAACTTTCTGTAGGTTATAATGCAAATGCAAGTTATACACCACAGCAGGTTATTTTAAGTAAATTACAGTATTTTTATTCATCTTAATTTCTTCTACTATATATATATTTTTAATCAGAGAACTGATAACTAAATATTTAATTACTTAGAATAAATCTCGATTTTTTTTTCTTTAAAACCTTATAGTTCATTTTAGAATTTTTTTTTGAAGACTATTCTGTTATAATATACATGATTAAAAGAAACAGCCGTAACTGCAGCAACTAGAGCAAGTAAGATTTTTCTTTTATTATAAATATCTTTGCTTATTAAATTTGTAAAGATAATAATTACACTTTTTGTTTATGATATTTAGTTTCTATTACAAACAATTCTATAATTGTAAATAAAATCAAATACTTACATTAATTTTGAACAAAGTATATTGTCCATGTTCCATAATAGAAATCCAGTTAAATAAAAAACTGTAGAAGCTAAAAACAGTCTGATTTCACAAGGATGATTTCTAAATATAAAAAAGTAAATCAATTTAAAAACAAATTTTTTTCTTTTAATAAAAAATATACTAGAATTTAATTTATAAATTTTTAAAATAATGTTATTTATATTAACATAAAATCGATGATATTTTTAAAATCATTAACCTTTTTAGAATTCTTTGTATTTTTTGATAATTATAATTTATACTAATAAAAACAAAAATACTTGCTAATATCTGCTGAAAGAATTATTGAGCAATTATAAGTTTTATAAATGTTGTAAAAATTTAAATTCTGAATAATTTAATTTCAACTTTAGTCACTGTGACATTTTTAAATCTGAAACTCGACAAATGTAGGACTTAGGATTAGGATGTGTGTACAGGATTAGAATATATAGTCCTACATTTATACAGGATTAAGATTTATCATACAGGAAGCCCAATATTTGTCAAGTTTGAAATTTAAGAAGTACAACAATTGAACAGGACAAGAAGCTTTGAACACACTGTGTAATTTAATATCTAACAAAATAGTTGAGAGTAAATTTATTTGATATGATCCAAAAGTAATAAACATTTTTTATTTTCATAAAATGAACATTACATTTAGAAGTATTACCCCCATGCATGCAAGCATTTATCTATATGATAGGAAGACTATGAATTGCTTTATGGAAGAACTCTTCAGGAATATTGTGGAACCATTCTTGGACTGTTTGTCTCAGCATGTTGTCTGACCTGATTTTCTTCTTCAGTGTTTTCTTTAGTGGCCCAAACACAAGATAGTTTCAGAGTGACAGATAAGAGGAGTACAGGGGATGTTCCATGACTTCCCAACAGAACTGTAGAATTTTCTTTTTGAAACCGTGTCCTGTTTTATATTTGTGGCGTAGTAAACACTAGTATTGTGTTTTATTCCAAAGACACATCAGTACTTCAGATTAGCTCGACTCAACTAATAAAGGAATTTGATGGAAAATTTGCCATGTGTCTTTGGAATAAAACACAATACTAGTGTTTACTACGCCACAAAAAAAAAAAAAAAAAACTGTATGAAATAATACTTTCTAAAATGCACATAGATTAAGTGGCATGTTATTAACAATGACTTTGGAAATGCAGGGTATATGGTAATATGTATTATGGAATTTTTTTTATTTTAGCAACTTTCTGTAGGTTATAATGCAAATGCAAGTTATACACCACAGCAGGTTATTTTAAGTAAATTACAGTATTTTTATTCATCTTAATTTCTTCTACTATATATATTTTTTAATCAGAGAACTG
>NW_019388003.1:0-8479 GCF_000671375.1 Centruroides sculpturatus
TTTAATTATTTATTAAATAATTATGCTAATATTTTACAAATCTTTAATTAGACAACAAATACACTCATTGCCATAAAAATCAGCACACCAAGGAGGAGTTGTCATATCACTGTGAAACTTGGCATGCAGATAAGTCTTGAGCAAATATAGAAATGATTAGAGTTATAATGTGATGGCTCAGATGTATAACTTCACATAACCTGACATGCTGGTACAGGTAGCCCTCGGTTTATGCCGGTTCAATTTACGCCGATTCACAATAACGCCGCTTTGCAATTTGCTGTTTTGCAGTGTAATTCCCTGATTTTCCGCATGCTACACTCATTTTCATTTCAGTGTTGATGTATTTACCGATCCGCGACATTGTACACTCGTTAAAACAAAGATTTTTATTGAATGTGTTTATTTTTTCTGTTTAATATTATTGGATATTATACATTTGCATTAATTTAATATTAAAATACTAAACCCACGAGTCAAGATATTAAACTTAATAGTCCAATAAATGGCGTCCGAATCCATACCGCCAATGAATGTATCCCGTATCAGTTCGTTCGAGAAAACACCTTACGACGCAATAGCCCTTCCGGCAATCACAAACTATCGTTAGTGAGACAAATCTACTTCTCGTTGGCCAGACGATATTTATCTCTCCTTAGCCACCTTGAATTTTCCCGCTCAAACTGACCTTATACCGACCGGTGGTCGACCAATCAGTGTCTTTGCTTGTCTGTAGCTCTACGTCGGGTTAACGTATCCTTTCAACTAAGGAAAGTTTGACGGATGAACTTTGTGAGTTAGACAATGATTGGAAGCGAAGTGCGAATGTAAAAAGGAGCATCATATTTGACCATATTCCGAAATTCTCAATGAAAGAAAACAAAAGTGTAAACAATTAAAGATGGATACTTTTTTCGAAAAGAGATCCGAAACTAAAATTTTTTAATAAAAACATTTCACTTTATTTTATGATAAAATACATTTTAAAAATTAAATTTATTTGTATTTTGTATTATATTGTACTNGTCAGAAAATTAAAACTTTACCACAAACAGTCTATAGACTAGTACTGATCTGAGAACCGTGTTTTAATGTAATTTAAACATGGTTAAGTAAAACTATTTTAATGATGCATACTGCAAACATTTTATAAGTGTTAAAGCAGTTTATATACTGGATTTTTGATTTCATCTAACAAAATATTTAAATCTCTATTAGTAACCTGATACTATATTTTCGACGGCCGAGTGGTCAAGGTGGCAGCCTACTGCTCTGGAATCCGGATGGGTTGAAAAATTCCCAGAAATTTTCCTGGGGTGGTCCGTCGGGATATATCGGGCCCCATCCCTCACCATACTATCCGGCCGCCGTATTGTGGAACTGCTCATCAAAATGAAGCAAACACAACAATATTCATAAAAAATTTTGTCACCGCGAGGAATTACTGCATTTTTTTTCGAAGCTCTTCGTCTTTTGGAGCCGAAAATAATGTACGTTTCTCCTTTACATTATTTCCAGTTTTGCAATCGGGTACAAAACAATGTGTGTTCTTATTAGTGATGTGCCGGATATCCGTATCCGTATCCGCGGATATCCGAGGGAAAAAAAAGATCCGTATCCGTTACTTTTTAGCGGATCTTTTATCTTAATTAATGAATTTTATTTCTTATATGANATTGTTTACTTTTTAAATCTTAACCACTTAGTCAAATAGCTCCCTACGAGTGGAATCGGAGACGATCCCGCTAGGTGTGCGGTGCGTGCATGCACGCGGGCTGCCAAATCCCGAGAGCGCCCACACCGGTTAATGTCAAATGTCTCTTTTGTCACATCACTAGTGTATCTCAAAGGACGCGACGGTGTGGTTGTAAATTTTAAACGTTTCTCACCATAGCTGTAAAAGTCTAAATATGTTAAACTTAAATGTCATTTGTTTTCTAACTAATTTGTTTTAGGACCAGGTGTCCACGGAAATTTTCAAAATTTACAACTTTTAATCACTTTCATTGAACTGGAAAAATTTCTGTACTGTTTGCGCTTTTTATTGCGTTTTAATAGGGTATGTCAAGAGAATGTACACTAAGAAAAAATTTTTCAAAAAATTTTCCCCCACGGGGGAAGTGTTATACATTTATAATAGATACATTTTGAGCCACAACAAGGCGTGGCGGGGTCTGCTAGTTCAGAAATAAAAATACAAGCACAGTAGTGTTCGAATGCTGGATATAAACTAAGTGTGGCATTAGATGGCCAGAGAGATACTGAACTTATTTAGCTTGTTGAAACATGTTCTAATCCAACAGCAGGTTGTTTATATTTATTCCTAGTATCCCAGATAACATATCGAAACATGCATTCATTTTGTGTGATTTGAAAAGTTATTTAGAATTTGTTTTTGTTAATGAATTTAATTTTATTCAACTTTATTTAGTAAATTAATTCAAGATACTGTGTTATATTTTAGAGATTTTTGTTGTCTGTTAAGTAGGATTACCTTAGTAGTAAAGGCAAAATACAGACAGATTAGCATTAAAGGTACTCAAATAGCAAGGCAAAATAAAGAAATTTATTCATATTTTTCATTCTAGTAAATATAGGCATATAATATAAAGTTTCAATTTACACTTTGGGCACAGAATGCAGTTTTAAATATAAGAAAACTATTTTATCACTTAGACAACAAGTACTATCAAATCAGAAAATCATTATAATGAATGTGCTCATGTTCTCTAAGCAACAGAGCCATTACGTCTAATATTACGAAGAAATCAGTCCCCGCCGTACTCGGCTAGAGATTGGGTCGGTTAAGCTTTTGTTTAAGTAATATTCCGGCTCTTTCGGCAGGGTTTTATTTACGTCCCCAATTCCCTAATCTTTTAATTATTCAACTATTTCTTAAGTAGAAATAAGTCGAAACCGGTTACTCTGTACTCGAATATTTGTAGTCTCGGGAAAATAGTGGAAAGACAAATTTTTACGACAACGGATACGTAAATCGTAAATTTAAGGAAAATAAATTCTAGAGCTTTTTCTGCACCTCGCGCATCTCTCTCATTCATTAAATTTAGTTGTAAATGACGCTGTCAAAGTAACGGTTAATTTTTTAACATTGTACAAGAATTGTACACGTTTTTTTCTACGTCCCCTTAAACATGGGACATACGAAATCGTAATATCACTGGTTTAACATTGAAATCTGCGAGTAATATAAAATCGGAGAGCGGAATAAAAATATCAAATATTTTAATGGATTTTTTAACTCTTGTCAACAGAACTATCATAAAAATATACCAGTAAATTCTTATCGGTTGGATTAAGTTATAAATATACTCGCGATTCACGTAATCGGGCGAGGGTGGCTAACAGCCCAGAACCGGTCCTGGATAGAATTGAATGCGGTATACGCGTAGCATCCACCCGATGTCCTAGGCTTCCACCGGCTAAACCGGGTGATGTTGGTGCTCTGTAAAGCGCGTACGCGAATCTGGCTTTTTGGATTCTGACAATACAGCGCTTCCATTCCGCCACTAATATTCGAATATAAAATAGCAATCTTATCTTTTTTTCACGTGTAGTACAGTATAGAAATTTGTAATAAGATACGTAATGCGGTTATAATAAAATATTGTGCGATTATTTTCGTATAATTAAAATTAATATGTATTTATTTTTTAGAAAATACAAGGGAAGAGGCGCATCCAATGACAGCACGCCACTGCTAAACTATTATTTTTTAATATTTTTTTTTCTGTTTGTCACGCGTCTGTTTTTGTGTAGATCCCTCTCCGTTTACTTCCTCGGTACCACCAGTTCTCTGCTGGCGGGATGTGCGATGTGCTGATTGGTCCAAGGTGCGGTCACATGGGACTGAGCGGCGGGCGGTATAAAAACAAGGGTAACCCACGAGAAAAGGTGACCAGCCAGAATCTCCATATCACAGAAGGAAAGAAAGAAAGTGAAGGAGCTTTTTCTTCGTACTTCAGTGACCGGAGGACGCCGAAGGTTGCGAAGAATAGGAAAGAGGTACAGTACCAGAGATCCAATTGTCCGGAGAGTTGAAGGAATCGTGGAAAGGAAATCCATTATCAAGGACTGACTACAGTGTCGCAGGATGATCAGCGAATTTTTGGACCAAAGGGAAATCTCGTATGTTTTATTGTATATTCTTTTCTCTTTTCCCCAACTGTTTATTAGCGTTATCGTCTTTCGTACGTCCTATCGGAAAAAAAGGAGGGTTTCGCATAAGGAAGGTCGGGAAAGGGATAATCGGAATAATATTATTATTGCAACGCGATCGAACTTTGAATCGTGTATTGTTTCCTTAATCGCGTGTTTTGTTACCAATAACCCTTTGTTTATTCCCGTAGCACGTGGTCTTATGGGTTAGACAAAGAAGAGTTAAAATGAGTAGTCGGCGGCGCCACAGCATGGCGCCGCCGATTACTCATTTTAACTCTGCTTTGTCTAACCCATAAGACCACGTGCTACGGGAGTATCATCATCTTACTGTTTCATATGGAGATGGGAGTATCTAAAATAGGTTAAAGTTTACCTAGGTAGTTCCAGTTGCGGCGGTTAGGTTAACTACAATTTTAGTAGACATTTCCTTTTTTTTCTTTTGTTCAACAACTACCGTGAATCAATAACTCGTGACGTTAAACAATCGGCAGTTACCCTCCTGTAATTATCATTTGAACGCCATCTTAAAACAGAAAACGCGACCGCAATCTTGCAATATTACCGACAATGTATCTATTGAAACAATTGTTTAGCACCACTTAAATAAATAAATAGATTGATTTGATTGTTTCATCAATGAAGATAGAAACACCACGCAGAACAGTTAAATCAATCGCGAATACACAAGCACTACCGGGACATTCCAATTTTCAACGCGAGTGTTGAGTGTTGAAGTCAACAATTTGACGTCATCAACGACGTTCCAACTCGAGTAAGAAGTGCTTAGTTCCCATAATTCCATTCTCAGCAAGATGGATTCCATTCAAATGTCTTACCAATTACCCACAATTCATTGGAAAGTAGCAGTCAACCCGTACGTTTCTATATTCAACAGTTGACTCAACGGTGAGAGAAGAACGTTTCTAAATGGACCGTTGAGTTCTCCGTTGAGACTAGTGACGTCAGCGCTGTTTCACCGTTGAGCTCAACGGTTTCAACGACCTGAAAGACCGTTGAGTAGTCAACAAACTAACATGGCGGCTTCCACGAAAAAGTAAATTTCGCTTATAGAAACTATCCATTCGCTGCTGTGGATGCTGTAATAGCGGACAGATTAATGANATTTACATTTATACTACATAATAGCCTGAAGTAGTACAATTTACATAACATACAACCTCTAGAGTTTCTACAAAACATCTGTATATGTTGAAAAGTGTCAGTTTTCCATTAAAAGTACATTTTCTTTGATGTACGAGGTATACGCACTTGAGGAGGCAATTGCACGATCTGCAACTTATATTTTAATTTCAGCACCTGAGATTCGAATGCTTGAATATTGATTGTTGCATTCCTGACAAGAAATTTCTCATGAAAAAAAAACTAAAGTTTTAGCACCAGTGATGCTGAATACAAAATAATGCTCCATACTCATTTTCATGCTTCATAGTAAAACTATAATATAAGAGGCAAGTAATTTCACTTAGGAACCGGTCCCAGATTGCCGGATGGCCGAGCGGTCAAGGCAGCAGCCTACCGCTCGGGGAACCCGGAATCGAATCCGGACGGGTCAAGGAAACCCCAGGAATCCTTCGGGGGTGGTTCGTTCGGATATATCGGGCCCCGTCCCTCACCACCCGGCTGCACCAATGTGGGCCTGTCCAAACCCATAAAGGGCTTGCTATATGAGGTCCTCCTAGTGCCCACAGGGCGGAAAGAGTGTGTATATATATAAAACCCGGTCCCTTTGATCATGTGACAATTCGAAACGTCGTCAGTTGTCACATCATCCTGTAGCCAGCGCCTCTATCCCCCAAGAAGAGAAATGCTGGTAAGCAAGCAATACCAAATGCAATACGCTGCTTTTCACTTAAATTAAAAATTTGTTTTTCACTCGAAATGTCGTTTTAAAAACTGTAAACAATTTTAGATAAAATTCTACTAAACTTTTGTATTTTTATGATTTATTTGATTAAATTACTCTTTGTAGAATTTAAATTGCAATTTTTTGAAAAGTGGTATTCTTAACTTTTTAATTTTATGGTTTTGTTCAGGGACTAGGCGATGATAATTTTGGGAGATAAACTATTATTTGTATATTGAGCTATTAAACAAAATAAAACAGTTTTTTTATTGTTTTGTTTATTAAAATCATTTTTTATTGATCTTCACGGTAAATTCGAATTATATGAAATTCAAAATATCTTTATTTTAAATTTGTAACAAGTATATCCAAATATTTAGAATGTTGTTAGTCAAAAACAGTTTTCTCATAAATAATTTACTTTTTAAACAGTTAATTAAAATATAAAACTACTAAATATGAACTGAATATTCTAATTTTTTTATAAAGAATGTATATGTTACATCAGCCCTTCCATTTTCATAGTATGTACAGTACTGTACATATTCACTAGTGAATATATACTGTACAGTACATACAGTGAAAGTGGAAGATACAGTGTAACATATATAACAAGAGCACAAAATTCTTAACAGCTAATTTATTAATTGAGGTTTAAAATCTTCAAAATTTTTGTGGGATAACTATTGTACAGTACAAAATGGTTAAATAGAGCTTAGGAGATAGACAGTCAGAATCATGAAGTATAAATGGACAGTTCCTGTACTCTCTATGCTTTAAACTTGTCCACCGTATCTGAGCGACCCTAGCGGCTGGAGTGACAATTAACTGATGATGACGTCATCGTTCCCCTGGATTATTTTTTCCTTTATGTGGTTTGATACAATACAACTACTACAGTGCAAATGATCATTTTATTTTCTTAAAATTATTAATAAAATAAAATAATCTTGTATATTGTACCTTATACAGTTATACTGTTTACAATAGACAAAAAGATTTGTGTGCCACGCTGTATTCCATAATGGTAGATTCACAAAGGATCATAATACAGTATATTTGATCTTAAAAATATAGCAGCATCGTACATACTGAATATAATTACATAAAATGTAAGATACGTAACTACAATATAGGCCTATATGCTGATGACCAAAAGTTTAGAATCTAACTTAAAATAAAATTTAAAATAACCTATAATGAAAAAAAATCTGCTAAAGAAAATATAGCAGTTTAAAATAAAAATTACTTTATTTAATTACTTTTGCATATACAAATTACATAATTCCATACAGTATATTCAGTACAGCATTAGTAATTTTTCATTCCTGGAGTGCTGGTCAAAAGTTTTGGATATAATTGTTAATGTATATTTTTATTCATACAAAAAAAAAAAGCATTTAACATAAACATAAGAACGTAACGACCTGAGAACAGATGAAAATTCAAACATCAACACCTCGCAATATGCGATGCGTTGATTGGTTAGTGTGCAGGCGCTAGTGTACACCTCAACCGCCAGGATTGCTCGCAGCAGTTGAATATGATTTTGTCCTCTGTATATGATAAAACACGTGATTGCACGATTATGTTGGATAATTTGGTCAATATTGAAATATTAAGATTTTTTTCATTTGTCCAAAATTGATTACGACCGATATTTGGCCCGCTAAATCTTCCTAATGATATAAACATTCAAGAAATTAATTAAAATTATTAAATTAAATCAATGTAAAATATGAACAATCAACGTCCCCCCCCTGAGTAGGCCGCGGTAAAGTTATCAAACGTTGACCGGTCCGCGGCGATAAAAAGGTTGGGGACCGCTGCCCTAAGGTCTTGAAAACAGGTGGTGCGGCTTTGATAACACGCTGAGATTTTGAATAGCTTTTTAAGCTAGAAAAGCTAGATTTANGTGATTGCACGATTATGTTGGATAATTTGGTCAATATTGAAATATTAAGATTTTTTTCATTTGTCCAAAATTGATTACGACCGATATTTGGCCCGCTAAATCTTCCTAATGATATAAACATTCAAGAAATTAATTAAAATTATTAAAGAAGACCCAGTATACAAGAAAATGATACAGATATGGGTTCATTTGAATAAAAGGATTTATTCGAATAATGGTTAAGCGAGTTACTTTAATTATTTAGCAAAACAGTCACAATCGCCACCTTCTTGTTACTTAAGTCAGCCATCTTGAAAAGCGTTTCTTTTTTCTGCAAAACGTGACGTCAGATCGTTCAACGGAGGGACTCAACGGAAAAATTCACTGTTGAGTCAACCGTTGAATATAGAAACGTATGGACTGTCCACTCCATTTATACTGTACTTACTTCAGTGTTGCTGCCTGTCCCGGTGGAACTATCGGGACATTCCAATTTTCAACGCGAGTGTTGAGTGTTGAAGTCAACAATTTGACGTCATCAA
>NW_019388004.1:0-8295 GCF_000671375.1 Centruroides sculpturatus
ATTATTATTTTTAATTTATAGTAAATTATGACGATGCTTATTCTCATCATTTTTTTGAAAAAGTCCAGCTAGCTTTGAGATTCCTGATTTCCTTTTTCATAGTTTGCGACAGATATTATTTAATAAGTTACCTTCAAATTCCTCGGCACTCATCTTTTTAAACACAATGTTGGAATTATTTTTTGTTTTTACTCTTTCCGCCCTGTGGGCACTAAGAGGGCCTTTTTTCAGGCTCTTCGTGGATTTTGCCAGGCCCACAAAAGGGAGGCCAGATGATGAGGGACGGAACTCAACGTATCCGGGATAACCATGCTTCGAAACTTTTCAGAGGTGATACTGCTGAATTAAGGCAACCAAAGATATTTTACAAAAATAATTTTGGCTTGTTTGAACCCATGAATAGTTTCAAACAAGCCAAGGTAATGGAAGTTTTCTCATTCTTAGTCATTGAGTAATAATGTTCGCTTTATCGAATCTTAGTGTATTGATCAGTAATGAAAATCTAACACCTAAGGATCTGTTCCTTTTATAAATGATCTAACAATACAAACAACAATAAATTAATGTTATTCTATTAATGAAATCTATTCTATATTTATTAAAGAAGTAACATTTTCTCCTAACTTACGCCTTCTTCGACATATTAAAAATAAATACGATGAAATTCGAATGTAACAATATTTTAAAACTTAGAACAATTAAACCGTTCCGTGTGTGAAAATACGTTTTTATATACTGTAATATACATACAAAATATATAAAATTAATTAAAATTTATTAATGATCATATCATGAAATTCATGGGTTTGTACTTTACGTGATATTTGGAATGACAGCTCTCATATTATCGCTTTTATAAATAGTATCAACTCATTCAGTAGATATCGCTTTAGATCTAGGAATGAACAGTAAGGCACATCAATTGTTTAGGCAACGTAACATGTGGAAGATCAGTCTCTCGGAAAGAGTTTCAATGGCAAACTAACCCGTAATTAGTGAAGATTACCCGGAAAACACACGCCAGCCCATTCATTCCATATGAAACAGATAGAAGAAGAAGAAGCCCATTCATTCCATATGAAACAGATAGAAGAAGAAGAAGCCCATTCATTCCATATGAAACACATAGAAGAAGAAGCCCATTCATTGATAAAGTGCCGTTTATGTTCAATGGTTTTATTCATTTTGCCGTTGATGGGTATTTATCAATTACTTGAAATTAACTATTTTATAAACGTTCAATAAACACTCAGATAGAAGATTGTAATCATCACAATAACACTTAAAATTTAAGGTGTTACTGCGATGATTACGATCTTCTATCTGAGCGTTTATTGACTGTTATCATGGCTACACCGGCCATACTGTATAAGAAGTATAGAAGACTGTCCATTATTTTATAAGCATAATCATAAATATTAAAGATTGCTGTTAATGTTACCTATGGTTCCAAAATGGCGGCGCTATCGCCTGTTCGTGGTCCAGACGGACTCCTCCCGGAGGGGAGCACTGGCAGGTCGCCTAGTGCCAAACGTCACTAGTTATTGATTCATGGTAGTTCTTGAACAAAATAAATAAATAAATAAAAGAAACGTCTACTAAAATGTAACTAATCTAACGGAAAAGAAACGAACCTAACCGAAACGCCGCCAGTTTGGAACCATTAACCTATTAAAAAATAACAACAACTAACTTACTTTATTTAAATTTCTGGTTAATATAAATTGGATTTCCAATTATAATTTTCTGTTAATAACTGTTTAAATGAAAAGACTACAGTAAAGAATTAGATATTTTCGAATCAAATCCACGTTGAATACGCACAAAATCATAATAGAAGGCGCTGATGTGTTCAAATCTTTCTATAAAAGTAAAAATAATATAAATAAATATTTATTAAATTATTGATCTATTGACTATTATAATTAATTAATATTTAATTTAAATAATTACTAAATATTAGTACAATTGAGAAAAACAACACTGTGAATGTTGAATAAGCCCGATTCAACGTTGAAGCGGGCTTATTCAATGTTCTTTCTGGTGATAGTACTGTACGTAATAGCGATTGCCATCGATTACGCTATATGTTAAAAACAAAGTATCCAACAAGAATATTATAATTTAATTAAGTTTTCTATTTTTCTGCGCCTTTGTACATCATTGGGTATCGAATCAATCAAATCCCGTACGTACTGTACAGACTGTGTATAATGTTTAATTGTGGTTACAAGTTACTAATCAAAGAGCAAAGTAAATAATATTACTCGCCAGGAGGTTATGCGTTAGCCTACTGCTCTGGAGGATCCGGGATGTAAATCTGGTGGGTGAAATATCCCAGGAACTTTTCGCGCGCGGTCCGTCTCGGATACGTCAGTTCTCGTCCTTGAACACCCGATCGCCTCTTTGTGGGCCTGGCCAAATCCATTATGAAAATTTATTTATCTATATATCTCTGCTGTAAGTTGTATTGAAGAAATTCTCATACACACATTACAAAAAGAAAGTTACTCACTCGGGATTTTTTATTGGCTTACTTGGTTACAGCGACGCAACACTTGGGAGATCTGCCGAGTGGTGATATCTCCCGGGAAGTCTTTTATAAGAAATTGGCCATATTCAAGTGTTACAAACGTGAAGAAAACGTGAAAAATTTCACATGGCCTGCTCGTTGGCGAGGTGCGAATCCACAACCGGCTACCAGTGTTCAATGGTTTTATCACTTGGCCACTGGTGGGCTCTACTCACTTATAATTGTCCTTTCACATACAGCTGCAAAACATATAGCACATCGCAAAATTTCACAGCTATGTCTCTGATTCGTACGTACTGTATTGTCCGATTATGGAGGATCTCTAATCAGTGCTTCAATCCCACTTTTATTATTATAAATTAAACGGCACACTATCCTCCGTTAGCATGCTGGTGTGGAAAGCCATCAAGCATTTATGGAGTCAGATGAGACTCCAGCTTTGGCTATTCACAAGTATGAGAGATCTGGACCGGCGTTACAACATCTGTGGGCAAAATCTGTCAAAAGATAGTACACAGTGCCAGTATATATCCATGGCCGACCATATTGCCGCATGTATTCAGTCAAGAAATCATACAAATAGTAAAGATTCTTTTTTTAATTTTACCGTTGTTCCATTAAGAAATTGTCCCTTTGCTATGATATTCTATTATTTTATTAACATTGGCATTACGTTTACACTAAAAAAATTTCACCGGATTCCAACGCCTTCTTCTTGATGAGTAAATGAGTATATTCTAGCCCCTCCTTTTCGGTTTTTATGTAAATAAGTTACTTTACATTGTTTCATTTTATGAAATGAAAAAAAAATTCGTCACGGTATATCCTCTTTTTCTTCGGACAAGTTCTCTTTTTGAAGGAAAATTTTCGTTAAGGTGGATTTTTATATATTTAAATAAAAAGTTGAAATTTTTGATTTTTTCAAACGGCTCAAATAAACAAATTGTCTCTTTTAAGTAGCCTATGGATGATCTTAATTTGCGCAATATAATCGTAAAAAAACTTTTAAACACTTTTTAAAATTTTCTACTAAAAGAAATACAGTCCACGGGAAAGTATAAATGAACGTAAGTGGATAAACATAAAAAGCAAGATTAATCGTTTATATAACAGGAAGACGGAAAGTTGCCATTTATATGCCGCTGATGTACTGTATTTCAGCTCAGGTGGACTCTTAGTTTTGATGGCATTTTTAAGTATTTCCAAGAACATTATAAGCAGTGCCGGCCCGAGGCAAGTTTCAGGATGGAGCGAGATCCTATTATGGCAACCCTCTATTAGGGGCAACCCCCTTGGTTGCCCCTAATTTATATCCTTTAATTTTCTTTACCACTGAGGCACCTCCTAGGATTTAGCGCCTGGAGCTGCTGCTCCGTTTGCCCTATGGTCGGCTCTGATTATAAGCACTAAATAATCGTTAATCTTGTCCCCTACATGTCCTCGACTGTATTTTTAAAAAATAATTTTAAAATACAGTCAAACCTCGGGTTTCGAACGTCTCGCATTTCAAATAATTCAGTTCACGAACAAACTTTTGAACTCATATTTGCCTCGATTGCCAAACATACTATTCGGCAAGTGCCGGCCACAGATGGTCAACTCCCTATACTTCCTACTTCAAAGAAAGTCAACGGCCCGACCATTCAATAACAGGACTATCGATTCAGAAGTTAGTGGCGCCTAGGGATGACCAATAGTACAATCGATTGTGTGAATTTGCTTTTGTCGATAGCCAACTCTCGAATTATTGTGCTGAACGATACTATCGCAAAAGTATTTCTAACTATCGATAGTTACGTTGACTATATTATTTATTTAAAGCGATTATTTATTGTGAATAGAAGTTTTTAACTCGTTTATAAATGTTACTTGATTTAATTATATGAGGGTTAATTTAAGTCATTATATAGCATATTGGATACTATATGGTAATAATGCTTAGTACTGTATTTATTTATGAAATTTTAATTGAGATCTCAGGAAAACGTTTTTTAAACTATTTTAAATTGTTTCTACTATAGTCTTGTTGCATTTAAATTGTGTTGAACTTTTAAGAACAATTTTCAAAACTTTTATTAAGTATAAAGAATTATTTGAAGCATTAAAAATTATTATTTAGTTTAAATTGTGTTGAACTTTTAAGNTTGATTTCTTTCATGTTAATCTCATAATTTGTTATAATACTGTATAATATAGACTATTGTCTTGATTAAAATATTTATCCGTTATCAAAAATAATTTTTATAAAAGTTCCTAGACAGAAATGTTTAATACGATAAATTCTTTCGTCTATTTATCTTTCAAATAAAGTTTTATCATTAAAAACGATTTAACAAGCTTTTTTTTTAATCTTTTGCCTATGAATTGGCATTTAACGTTTCCGGTTTATAAAATAAATGGAAATGAATATTTGATACATTTTTTGTTACAACGAAGATGACTTTTCATACTTAACCTTCACTGAAAGTCTATAATAAAAAATGAAAAACAGTAATTAGTTAATTTAAAATCTTGCTCTTTTTTTTAAGTCAAAATGTGGTATTACATGAATAATGCTATTTAACTGTTGTTTATAGATTTAAAATTTTTTAAAATTGAGAATCTGTTCATCAGACGGCCTAGGAAAATTGGTAAATGTGATTTCAGATGTGATTCATTACCCACCTATTCACAAAACCATCAGGGAAAAGTTTATTGGATAATTTACTACTACACCTATTTTACTACCAACGTCCTTGCCTATAATTGTTGAAGTGAATAATCTTAATTTAACAGCAATTTTATCTTTACTAATAATTAAAATATTATACTACTGAAATTGGAATTTACAGTATATATAAAAGGCTTTAGATTACTTCAAATGAAATAGTTAAATATAGGCCTACCTTCTAAAAGGGTAAAACAGTTTTTATTATGTACAGTATTTATTTAGGGGATGTTTCTCAAGTTTATGTAAACATACTATCGCCTCTCTGAACCCCCATCACCCCTCACGGTAAGGAGAGAAGTAAGCGAAACTAAACAACGGGTTGCAAAGTCGCTATAACTTTGAATATTGAAATTGATTCTACTAGATATTTTTGTTACATGACTAATGTAAGATAATTATTATTAATTGAACATTCAATATGATGTATACAGTATTTAATAATAATTAAGAGAGCGGGATGTTTCACAAGTTTGTGTAAATACTATCTCATCAACGTAAAAAGTATCGCTTAAAATCGAATACTTTCCAATATATCCTGAGCTGCTGTAATAATATTACAGTATAAGATGTCATCATAAAAATTAACTAACTATAATCTAAATCGAGAAAAAAACCAATAAAATTTTAAAGTAGGAGATTTCTGACGTAGAAAGTAACGTGAACGAACACGTGACGCACGTCTCCTACCCAACTGTAATGAAAGGAGAGACGTTGTAGTTCTAAAAATATACAAGACCGCATGTCTAAAGGGGAGTGATAAAAGTGAATTATCGCTTTTTTTCCTGGAAACTTGTAGCGTAACATAGAAAAAAACTACATTTTTCTACGTGGCAGACATCAGCTGTTAGCACTCCACTGACCTTACTGAATCTACATCTGAACACCTATTTTATATCAATATTTAAAATAATAAATATACATATTCTTCTGAACACCAACTCTTTTTTAGAGAGATTAATTATTACTTAATTAGATTTCTCATTCCATTTTTGTCAGCTCATGAGTAAAATTATATAGCAGAATAATTTCAAAAGTACTCAGTATTTGAACTTTACAGAATAGAGAATGACTATAAAGCTTTTTATTTTTATTTTTTATTCAAATTTTGCGCTTCTTTTTTTGCCTAAATAGTAACGCCGGCCCTGTTTTTAGATTTCGATGCTCATACGGAAAAGACACTATTTCCGTTTTTCGGTACGCGCCGCACTTCAATCAAAATCAATACATAAAAACAGTGTTAATTGACATTCGCATAATATAAATGACATCCGAGAATTAGTGTTTAAATTAAATATGCTTAAGTTACATAAAATACAAAAATTTATTAATATATTATTATATATTATAATATTAATATTTATTAATATTAGGTAGTCAGTTAATTAAAACTAAAAAAAATACAATAATTAAAATTCTGGACTTTACACCGAAACTGAAACTAAAATCAAAATTAATTAATTAATTAATTTAGATTAAAATTGAAATCAAATCAATTGAAACATAATGTTTCGGAAAGTGTGGATAAAATACTTGTTGCAATCTTCATTAATTTGGTTATATTTCATGCAGGCAGTCAGAGTTGAGTCTCTATTTATAGTACTTTTGTATTGTTAGTTTCGGTTTCGGTTGGCGGTGACGAAACATTTTCGTTTTATATATATATATAAAACGAAAATGTTTCGTCACCGCCAACCGAAACCGAAACTAACAATACAAAAGTACTATAAATAGAGACTCAACTCTGACTGCCTGCATGAAATATAACCAAATTAATGAAGATTGCAACAAGTATTTTATCCACACTTTCCGAAACATTATGTTTCAATTGATTTGATTTCAATTTTAATCTAAATTAATTAATTAATTAATTTTGATTTTAGTTTCAGTTTCGGTGTAAAGTCCAGAATTTTAATTATTGTATTTTTTTTAGTTTTAATTAACTGACTACCTAATATTAATAAATATTAATATTATAATATATAATAATATATTAATAAATTTTTGTATTTTATGTAACTTAAGCATATTTAATTTAAACACTAATTCTCGGATGTCATTTATATTATGCGAATGTCAATTAACACTGTTTTTATGTATTGATTTTGATTGAAGTGCGGCGCGTACCGAAAAACGGAAATAGTGTCTTTTCCGTATGAGCATCGAAATCTAAAAACAGGGCCGGCGTTACTATTTAGGCAAAAAAAGAAGCGCAAAATTTGAATAAAAAATAAAAATAAAAAGCTTTATAGTCATTCTCTATTCTGTAAAGTTCAAATACTGAGTACTTTTGAAATTATTCTGCTATATAATTTTACTCATGAGCTGACAAAAATGGAATGAGAAATCTAATTAAGTAATAATTAATCTCTCTAAAAAAGAGTTGGTGTTCAGAAGAATATGTATATTTATTATTTTAAATATTGATATAAAATAGGTGTTCAGATGTAGATTCAGTAAGGTCAGTGGAGTGCTAACAGCTGATGTCTGCCACGTAGAAAAATGTAGTTTTTTTCTATGTTACGCTACAAGTTTCCAGGAAAAAAAGCGNAAAAAAAAAAAAAAAAAAAAAAAATTTAATTTTTATAATTAGAAGTAACACAAATTACCAACAATATTTGAAAAACTCATTAATTATAAGTCAATTATAATAAACTTTAACAACAAAAAACAAATTATTAAAACAGGCATGATGATAATTTTATAATTTATTTTTTAATATTTGGTGTTTCCAAATTTTTATATCTACAATAAAATATATATTTAAACTGTACAACACTATAATACAAATATAAGCTTAAACATTAAGCATTCTTCTTTTAAATAAAAAAAAAACTTCTTTAAATAGTAAAACTTTCTCCACATCCACATGTTCCTTTGATATTTGGATTGTTAAAGACAAATTCACTAGACAATGGTGTCTCCACAAAATCCATTTCGGTTCCTAATAATGTTAATTGAGCCTTGGCATCTATAAAGATACGAGCACCTGAAAAATAAAAATAGATGATTAAATATGTAATTGAATCAATTGTATTTAATATTGTTTATTTAG
>NW_019388005.1:0-850 GCF_000671375.1 Centruroides sculpturatus
TGTACAAAGTTTCACAATTTTTTAAGTGTAAACTTCATTATTCGATATTTTTTTAATTCAAGTAAGCATGTGTTGTCTCAAATTTGTCCATGGATTTTAGAATATTGAAATTTTCAAATTATTTTGTGCTTTTCATCAGGTTTACTTTAATGAAAACTGACAGGACAGAGAAAAAATTGCTCTAACTTTCCTATCACCCAAGTGTCATCGTCATTGCTTTCAAACTTTAGCCTTTAAGAATGTCACTGTGTTTTCTTTTTATAGATTAATTTTTGTATTTAGTAAAGTTTATTTAAACATTTTTAGATAAGTGCTATTAAATTTTTTTAAAACTGTAGGCAAGCTATCATTCATTAAATGACAAACAAAATATGAGAGTATCTCAGTATTCAAACAAATTCTGGAAAAAAGTTTCTCAGTACTTGAGTGAACAAATGAGACCCCCTAGAACAAATTTTTGATTAATAACATTTTTATTTTTTCCATCATAAAAATGATTTATAATAAAAATAAAAAATATGAAAATGTTGCTGATACTTCTGATCAAGATCAAGAAAAAAGCTGAGTTGGTGAGTATACAGTTGTCCCTTGATAATCCGACAGGTATGGCACCAAAGGTATGTCAGATTACCAAAAGTGTCTGGATTACCGAAAATAATTACATATTTTGCATTGTTTTGCTAGCAGTAACTTACAATATTCTCTACTCCAACTGTTCGAACAGAACTGCTCACATAAAACACACGAAATGTGTGTCATCGAGTAAGAATTGGATGGGGAGATTCACATCGCGACATGCTTCTGTGCAAGCAGACACGTAACGGGGACGGGTACCTTGACGGGAGGTGCG
>NW_019388005.1:1757-8487 GCF_000671375.1 Centruroides sculpturatus
GGGACCAAAGGTGTGTCAGATTACCAAAAGTGTCCGGATTACCGAAAATAATTACATATTTCGCATTGTTTTGCTAGCAGTAACTTACAATATTCTCTACTCCAACTGTTCGAACAGAACTGCTCACATAAAACACACGAAATGTGTGTCATCGAGTAAGAATTGGATGGGGAGATTCACATCGTGACATGCTTCTGTGCAAGCAGACACGTAACGGGGACGGGTACCTTGACAGGAGGTGCGTCGGACTACTCAGCATGTCAGATTAAAAAATGTCGGACTATAGAGGGACAACTGTAATTGTAAAATCTTTGTAAAAAGAAAATGCCCTCATTTAACTAAAATTAATATTAATTAATTAATTAACATGTAACACAGTACTTTTAATTGTGCTTGTCAGTTAATTATTGATTGGAAATAAAGTATTAATTGTTTTAATAAATATATTTCTCTTAGTAATGAAAAAGAATAGTATACTTTTGCTAACTTCTAGAACATAACCCCATATTTTGCATTATTCCTTTGGATTTGCATAACATGGCACTTTTTCAGAACGGAACTACCATATTATATAAGAGATACCTGTATATTAAAAATATATTTGAGTCCTAACTATACTAATGGTACAGTACAATACTACAATTAAATGATAAGAGTTATTGTCCATTACAGTGTTACACTTATGTTTATTCAACTCAAGTTTACACCATTAATGGTCAAAAGCGAAACTAACTTCTTCAGAAGTTGCTCAGTCTAAGATTATTATTCTAATTTCAATTTTATTACTAATTCACTTTAACCTTATTACAAATTAAATAAGTAAAAATATTGTAATCTTCATGTGGAGTTGATTATATCCCAGTATTTCATTATGATTTTTGGAGCCTTTGCATGTGTCTTCCTGCGTGTTCTGGGTGTCTTAGTGTTAATAACTCAATATGGCTAGTAAGTGTAAAAATGAGATTTATTTACAGTTTGGGGAAGTCCAACCATTGTTATCTTTTTTATGTTTGACTTACAACAGTGGTCCCAGAACTAAACTTGGGGATTGTCTGTACTTGCAGGCTGCAGAAATTATAGTAATTTATTAACTGTAATAATAATAAAAAAGCATACAAAAAAATATACAAATGAGATATTTGTTGTTTGTCAAAAATGGATATTCTGAGCTTTACACAGATTATTAATACTATAGTTTTGTTACTTAGACTATAAAAATTTGATCAATAAACAGAAGCTAAGGTTGACAATTTTTTCATTGAAAGATTACATTCAATACTTCTATATTTATTAGCTTTAGCTAATAAATATAGCAGTATTGAATATTGAGTATTTATAATTTTCATAGTGTGCACAAAAAATAAAGTAACAAACAATCATTAAATTTATAAATTAAAATTAATTATATTTACTGTAAATTTAAAGACAATTTAAAGATTACAGAGGGGAAATCACCATTTAACTAATCACAATTAAAAGTTCAGCATTTATAGTATACAATCATATGTTTCCAGTAATTTACCTTTGAAACCTTCAGTTATCCAATATTTGGGCCAAGATGATTTCTTATCTTCATCTAAATGTTGTAATACTGCTAAATTTTGTATTGGTTGAATTCCTGAGGCAATGCAATTTACGATTGTTCTAACTTTTGACCTTGCTGCAGCATCTGTTGGTAGTAATGGTGGTGGTAATGGTCTTTTTTCTTCAAGATATTCTAAAATTGAGATCTATAAAATTTTTATTAATGAAAAATTTAATTTAAATTATATAAAAGTAGTTTATGTTATTATATTTATTTCTGTTGAAATAAATAATTTAAATAAAAATTTTTATCAACTTTAGTAATAAATTAGATATTTTTGTTAAAAAATTGCAACCTAATTTTCTTGTAAATCATACTTTTTTAATATAAAAACTTCATTATTTCCACAAGATATTCTTATTGATTTTAAAACAAACTAATGAAAGTTATTGACAGTTTTGCTAATCAATTTACAGACATTATATACCCTCTATACAGCCCAACTGAACATGAATCCAATGCTTATCAATTATAAAATGTCTAAAAATAGCAATTTAATATAAGTAAAGTTTTTGACAATAGTATTAAATTTTTATAAAATAACTTACAGAATCTGTTAAGACATTTCCATCAATAACTAATGTAGGAACTTTCTGCTGAGGATTTAATTTCTTATATTCATCAGAATGCTGAAAAATAAAATAAAGCAATTAAAAAATAATAATAGTTTTATTTCAGATGTTTGAAAATTTTCAAATTAAGCTTACTGTAACAGAATGTAATTATAAATCATTATTTAACAAAAAATAAAACACACAGTTTAAAAATGCAGCAACAAGCTGCTTAACTTTCCCATCAACATTTAGTTGTGCCATCTGTTATCATATTTTATTAAAAAGCTTTTTATATTTTAACTATTATAAAATGGCAAACATCTTAATTTTAAGGGTAGGAATTAGTTTTCATAAAAAATTGTAAATGCTAATAACAAGTAAAATTGTCATTAAGTCCGACCCTACTCGAGATACACACAACCTGCTTTATCTCCCCACTCCTCAACCTTTTATCACCCAAATTTAATAGTATCAATCCCCTAATACACAAAACTCCCTGCAAAATTTCAGAAATTTTTCACAAAAAGTACAGGAGTTATTAAGCTTGAAAAAGGGTGAACAAAATTGTGCCCTCCCACACACTATAACATCTATACATACAGGAAAAAACTCCCAATTTTTTTTCATTTTTCGATGTTTTATGGTCCAGAGTCCAAAAAATTAAAAAATATTGGAGGTTGTGCTTTTGACCAATCACCACACTTTCCCTCTGTAATATAAAACAGCTAAGAAAATAAAAATAAAGGAGGAAATACTTTCAGAACAGAATACAGATATAGATTATAATTCATCTTGAGATTATATGATGGGAAGCAGTCTGATAATCTTAATAAATACCATCTATTCTTATGCTCAGAATGGTTCACCCATTCTGAAATACTGCATTAAGAAACTATAAATCAAATTTTCAAAAATTAATTATAAAATCCTTAAAGTGGATCAACCCTAGTTTAGAAGACTGCTTATTAATATGAACATATAACAACAACAACAAAAAATAAGAAATTTTTTCATAAAAGAGTTTTTAATTGTCACATATTAAATCTATCTTAGATGATGCTATTTTCTGATGGACTATTCAAAACTATTTGGAATCAAAATTAACAATGATAGCAAATTATAAGATTAGAAATATGCAGCAAACATCTGCCATCAGCTGAAGAAAACTGAAATGATAAACTGTGTTCATTGTTGGATTTTACTGCATAATTTAAAATCTTTAATATTGTTTCTGTAGTTGCATCCATTTCTTAAAATAATTATCGTTTTTATTATAACAGTTATTTTATTTTAAAAATTCTGTCATCTTAATAAATTTTTGAAACATTTCAGTATATATGTTGTCCATTGTCAGAAAACTTTGTTTACAATACGCATTCAATGTAAAAATTTAATAAATTTTAATATATATAAAATAAAAAGTTTATTGATAATGAGACAAAGATTTTTATTAAACACTGTTTTTTATAGAAAGACACTGGAATTTTTGTTTCCTTTTTTTTATTTATTTTATTATAGATTTGTTAGTTTTTATAAAATTTTGATTTTTAATATTTAGGCACCTACTATGTGCCTCTTTTTCGGATTGATCTAGTATGCTGATCAATCTGATTGCATCCACACATAGTGTTGTTGTCATGCTGGATAAACAATTCAGATAGGATGATATGTTTCCTGGGCAGTTGCCAAGTATTTATTTCCATGTCTATATTCCGTCAAATTTACAACTATATGTCAACCTTGAGACAATGTTTGAGGTGCAAGGTGAAAACATGACCAAGCAAAAGTACGTTGACTAGAAGACAGGTTAGCCTCGGTCTGATGTCACATAGATTGGAAATAGTGGTCAAGTGCCACATTGCCAACTGCCGCAATATCTTTCTGAAAATTGAATTATAAACATACCTGTTCACCACCATCTTTGATGAGATTCACAGCTTTATATTCATAATCGATTCCTTTTAATGCCAAGGCTAGAAAACAATAAATTTGATAACTTGTTATTTTTATTCTTTTTTTAATTGTAAGTCATTCATTGTTGATAATAATATCAATAAAAATCAAGTTTTACATCTTACCAATATTACATATATTATGTCTATATATAAAATGATAGTTAATATCTGTGTACAGTCGACCCCCTATAACACTGTTGATAACTTTGTTTTATATGAATTCCATGTAGTACGAGTCACTTAGATTTTACAAATACGTGAGCTGTTCACAGCCTGGCACACGTATTTGTAAAATCTAAGTGACTTGTACAACATGGTACAACTTGAATTCATATAAAACAGAATTATCAACAGTGTTATGGGGGTCAACTGTATATATAAAATTGGTGTTGATCATAATACATACAGTGTTGTTTGCATTATATTATACTAATTTAGTTAAGATTAATGATCCATGATATCAAATCAAAAAATTGAATTTGGGCTTCCTTTATTTGAAAAAAGTTTATTTTATAACAGACTTAGAAAGCCTGGCTCCTTTCAGATAGAAATATAAAAAATAAGTTTGCAGAATGAAAGTTAACCACACTGTTTGCAAATTCAATTTAAAACTAGCTGCATGTATTGTACCCAGCATTGCTTGGGCTTTTAAGTTTTGCAGCTTTCCTCTTATCAATTAGTTTCCATGAGTGATCTTGGATCCACTGATCCTTTCGTCTTCCTCAACTTCTTCCAATGATATTTTGGGTAAATTCCATGGTAATGTTTCTGAGGTTTCCTCAGTGATCTTCTTTATCCTTTCCATCAGAACATAAAACAAATAATAAAAATTTCATCTGAATTAGACAAAAATTGCAGGAGTTATAAGGAATTCACACACACAAAGACAACAGCTTTTATATTATTAATAGTGGTCAGTGATGAAATAGATTGATGTTTGCATGATGACTGACAATATAGCCATGCAGTTTATGGATATAAATAATGCCAAAGCATACGTGTTAGGTGTTATGCATTAGAAAACTTAAGTGTAAGCAACAGGTGATGGGAGTTTCATCCCTTGAACCAGAGAAAAATTCATCAGTGGGAATTCCATAACCACTAAGATTGTTTCTTGTTTTAAATCATGTAAAAAGCATAAAATCTTGGAGTTTGTAAACTTTTAAAGATTGCAAACTCCAAGCTTTATTTATGTTAACTTCTTATGATTAAGTTTAAAGTTATGCTTACATAACTCATTGTGAATGGTTGCATTAAATAATGCTTAATTTTCATTGTGAATGGGCATTTATCTTAAAGTGATACTTACACAATTGTTTTAATTGTTGACGAAACTAAAAGGAAAAATTTAAATAAAAAAGAGATGCAATAAACATTATTAATTTAAATATTCAAATTTAAATTTATTTTTATACACAGACATGTATATATTGTATTTATATACTAAATAAGAAAAATTTCTTTAAATTAATTTCATTTTAATTTAGAAATTCTATTTTATATCAGTGCTAACACATAACTTTAAACAAAGGTGCTTACTATCAATTGATTTGAATAAAATTAAACTAAATATATATCAAATATTTTTATAGCTTTTTCAAAACACCTGTCAACTATGTGAAGCTGTCATAAAACATACCAGTAGACTCTCGTGGGTTGGGGTAGATTACAAAATTACTGGCAATCAGTATTGATAAGGGCGGCCAAATATCTATAGCAAGCATTATATTATACTAATTTAGTTAAGATTGGTGGCTAACAGTCCAAAACCAGCTCCGGTAATGAAACTGAAAAAACACAAAAAATTGCTCAAGCTAAAGTTAATGGGATAGGACCTCAACACATTTGCCCCATAGACTTAACATTGTACAATACTTTGCCATTTCACCATGCCTGAACCATTGCACCTTTCTCAAATCTCACTTCAGCTGCATCATCTCCAGCTATTTATTCAAACTAAGTCAAACTCTTTCAATCAATATATAGATTCCAGAATAATTTTAAAAAATGAGAGATAAATAGATATATGTAGTAATTTGAAAAATTTTTAACAACTGAAAATCTAACATTTTTAACATTTTATACATTTTAACATTAATTAAAAGTAATTTTAAAATGGTTAAGAGCCCACAATAACAGATTGGATAAAATCATTGAATATTGGTAATTTGTCATGAATTTGAACAAACTAGACATGTGGAGTTTTTCTACAGCCTCCTATTTAGGTGTTACATATTTGGAAGTCTTCCCAAGAGACTCCTCTTGGCAGATTGCTCAAGTGTTGCATTATCTTATTCCATCAATCCTATAATAAATAGTCAAAATACCAGAATAATACAAACAAGTTGCTTTTTTTAATTGATTTCTATTAGAATGATGAAACAAACATATATCAACATAAATGTAAAAGTGATCATAAAGTAAAATTAATTTCTATCATTAGTTATAGATTTAATGAATTTTATAAGACTTGAATTCAACATTTTAACAAACTTAAATTTGAAATTAAATTCAAAAGATGACTAACCTTTCATTCAATATCCTATTGGAAAACTAATTGGATTTCAATACTGTACGAGAAATGACTTTTTAATTACCATAACTTCACATATCACTACTATTATAACTTACAATAT
>NW_019388006.1:0-8275 GCF_000671375.1 Centruroides sculpturatus
TTGGCCACCCCTGATCTTAATGTTAATACACAGAAAACAGCAGGGCTATAGTTTTATTAGTTTTATTTTCTTCATTATTTTTATTCCATGCTAATTAAATAATTGTTCCTAAAACATTTTATTTTGGTATAGGTCTATTTTATTTAGACTAGGCTAGTTTTGTAAATTTTCTTTAATTAGTGGTAGGCTTATTACTAATTTTTCTATGTTAATATCTCTTTTAATAGGTCATTATTTTTAACAGGCCATTGAATAAAGCTTTATGTGTTTACTATTAATAATTCATTATAGGAGAGGAGAAAGGAAAGTAGTTTGTCTTCTGCTGAAGGAGGACACAGTGCATCCGAAATATTTGTGAGAAAAGTGTATTTACTAATTTGTGTTATACTGTATTTTTACTTTTCCTTCCTTTCCTTTTCTCCTTTCCCATAGCATACTGAATTATTAACTGAGTTTAGTTATCTTTTTATTCCTAAACATTTAATTTAGACCTATACCATATGTATTTACTATTATTAATATAAAACAGTTGGTATTGTAATATACTTTGTTCACAAAGGTTAATAAAATCACTTAAACCTAGACCTGTGTCTTTAAAATTTTGTACTTTTAAATTAAAAAATTAAAATTATTTAATTTAAAAGTATAAAATAAAATTATATTTTATTTTACACTTTTAAATTGTACACAACTACAGAACAATTTTCAATGATGAATATTTAATCATATCTACTTACGTCAATTAAAAAATTTCATGTGAAAATGTTAAGAAAATAGGCTGTATAAAAAAATCAGTTTTTAAAAATTATACATCTTGGAACTAAATATCGTGGAGCAATGTTTTATACAAAAATGTCTTGCATTTAACCTGTAGTACCTCATTATTAATGTCCCTGTTAGCATAGGTAAGTCCTTATGGTGATGTAATGGTTGTCTCCTTTTTCATCTCCCAGTGTCTCATATTTTATCTTTTGAAAGAAAAATATGAGACAGGAAAAAATTTTTTGCTCAACATTTCTCGTACATACAGAAAAAATGAATACTCCATTAGATTTTAACACTATCTGTAGACCTTGTCATGTATTTCTCTTTGTAAAATACTGATCTTAACAAATGCTGTTACGAAAGTTTTGAAAAGTGTCTCATATTTACCCACATTGACCCTATTTTAATTATTCCTTATTTATTTGAAATGTCTTCAAGTGCTTTTATATATCTGATTAAACTCATTATAAGTTAAATTTATTTTTCTGTTGGCAGTCTTTCTAAAACTGTGATTGACTTATATGAAAAGTAACAGATTACAAATTATAGTGCACTTTTGCTAATCCAAATTACTGATAATTTATATAGAGGATAATTTAGATTAATGGGGTTATATATAGAGAAAAGATATTGTTATATTGATTTGTGTTTCTGTGTGTATATATATTTATATGTTAAAATGTATAATGCATATTAATTTTACAAAAAACTTGTTTTTAAAAATATAATCTAAGAATTTTTTGTTTTAGCTCAAACATTTAGTGAAAAATACAGGGTCTGGAGTTGCGTAAAAATCTACCGACTCCGACTAAAACACCAAAACTCCATGACTCCGACTCCGACTCAACAGCCCTGCCAGGGCTGTGGAAGTCGCGTAAAAATCTACCGACTCTGACTCCGACTCCACAGCCCTGGAAAAATATTAACAGAATTTGTTCAGATTAAGTAAAATTTGGATTTGAGTACATTCAGATTAGTAAGAATGCACTATATTACAATTAAAAAGAAAATTTTTAATGAAAAGATTAATAAATATCTGAGATTTAAATTCCATAAAGAAACTTGGATATATCAGAATAACCTTAAATCTTAAAAAGAACTATTAATTAGATATCTGATAACTTTTATGAGTAAATATATAAAAGCAAAATAACTGTAAAAAAACAAAATAAAAACTAAGATATAATTTATTTAATTTAATTAAATTTTTAATAAATATACTGAATATTGAATAGTGATTAAATATTCATTGTATCCTTATTATTAAATTAGCTACTCAGTTAATATTGTTCATTTTATAAACATTATTGAAACTTTCTAACTATATTCATATGTTTAATTGAATATAGTTAAGAATAGAAACTATATCAACCTTGAATTGTCCCAAAAATTTGAATAATCATTGAAATGGTTTTTATTGTAGATGTCATTGACAATTAAACAGCTTAAGTATGATGAAAATCATTTCAATGATTCATCATGAATTTGCAATATACTTAAGCTCTTTAATTGTTGTAGTGAACTAAAACCATATATTTTATGTATTAAGAATAAAATTTTACTGTAAATTCTGTTTTGTTAATAAAATACTCTAAAAAATGTTTAATTATTAAAAAAAGTGTTGGAATCTTATTTTAACTTTGTAAAAAATTATCAAATACTAGCTGTTACCCACGACTTTGCCCGTGGGGGTTTCTTAAGCAAACCCCATTTATATTCAGTATTTCAACAACCATAGTAATTGTTATATAACACCTACCGCTGAGAATCAAACAAACTATTTTCAATTTGATCAATTTTCTGGAATGTTTACAATCATTCTATAATTGAACCAATATGCAATAACAAATTTGAATTTAAAACGTTTCAAACATTTGGTTAAAAAATCAAAATATATAAAAATATTTATAACAATGTCTGAAATGTTATCAATTTAATACACCTAAGTACTCAATGAAAACTAAATGTAGTTAAAAACAAAAAATTGCATCTAAAATAGTACAGTAGAAGCCGTTCTTCAGGTTAAGCCTTAATCCTTTCTCTCTCCCCTCCATGGGAATTTCGAAAAAACCTTTCTTAGTGTATATTTTCATGACATACCCTAACTGTGTACAAAATTTCACATCTTTAAGTTCAGTGGTTTGCTCTGGGCGATGATGAATCAGTCAGTCAGTCAGTTAGGACAATTAATTTTATATATTTAGATTACTGTAGTTGAACAGAAATTCAGGATTTATATTTAAATTTTAAGTGGAAACAGTGTTTATAAAAGTATTCATTTTATACATTTACTTTGTCTCAAAAATTTGTAATGAGCATAAAAATGATGTGTAATTGATATAAAACAACATTGTATAACAAAAGAAATAAGTCTTATTTGATTCCAAATGATAAAATTTTTATGATTTTATACTTTAAATAAATAAAGAAATCATATTTAGTTAATATACTAAATATTTAACTTATTGTAATATTTTTGAATTTGTATTGTTTTTAGTAAGTTTAAATTAAAAGTTATATACATTATTATCATTTTTTAAAATATTATACTGTAAGAAATTAATTAATTTAATTTCCTTTTTTTTAGAATATGGTGGATGAATCAGATGAAGAATATGCCTGTTCAGTTGATAAACAATATAGGATTCATTATAAATCTCGCAAGAAATATGTTTGCATTTTAAGATCTTTACAAATTAGTATTGGTGTTGTCACAATGATAATTGGTATTGTTAGTGCAACTGGTTTAAAAGAATCAATGGGTTTATTCCTTTTCATTGCTATTTTGTGTGGATTTTTTATGATGGAAGCAGCTTTGGCTAATCTTTTTATTTTATCAGAGCACTCTGGAGAAAACTTTCAAGGCTGGCAAGAAGGAATTAGAAAAGCTGGTAGAGAAGGTGCATTATGTATTCTTGCTTCATGGGCTTGTGGAATTATCTTCACAATAGCAATGGTGATATCTGATGTTATAGTTTTAATTATGTTCCATGATACTTCAGTCACAATCATAGCATATCTAGAATTAATATGTGGAATATTTTTACTTATCATCATCACTGTATCAATTTGGGATAGTATAACATTTCGAAAAGTTCATGTTAATGTTTGTTGATATTCCAGAAAATTTGATAAAATAATGATAAATTTTAAAGTAACAGTTACTATTGTTTCATGAAATTAATTTAGAAAACACAAAAAAATATATATATACATAGGCATATCATAAAATAGAATATTTGAACATTATTAAATGTAAAATACATCTATTTTTGTTATATGTAAATTTATAAAGTGTTTTACAATAATTCTTGTATTTAAACTAAAAATACTTGATCTCAGGTTTTTTTATTTTAATGTAATCATCTATAACTTAATGTTTATGTTAATTTAATTCTAATTTATTTGAAATCACTTAATATTTTACATAAATTAATTTCATTTTATTTAAAAATCATTCCATAAATAATTTCTAAGATGTTGAATAACACAAATATTATGCAATATTTTTGCCAATTATTGTATATTAATTTCTCATATTTCATTTTTTTCCTCTGTCGATACTTTTACTATATAATGCAGTATGCAAAATATTTTATATAAATATAAATTTTGTGCCATATCTTATACAAATAGTTTTTCATATCTGGTTTAAGTTACACGAGTTTTAGTAATTTAACTCTAAGCTAATTACGAGTATATATTTCAAACTATAATTTGGATGATAATTAAGAAGCTCATAATTGTTCAAATATTGCACTTAGTTTTAAAATTTCTAAAAGAAGATTTTGTTTCACATGTTTTTAATGTCTCTAGACTAATTGAAATTAATGTTATGTCAGTATTAATTTTCTTATAGTGTTAATTTTCTGATTATTTTAAATGTTTAGTTAATTGTTTATGGAAAAAGTCATAAATAATTATTAAGTTATCTAAAAAATACTCATATATTTAAGTATATTTATTTTAAAATAATCGTATAATAGTTTATTTAAAATTATTTAAAGACTCAGTATTATTTTACTCATTAACTTTAACATAGCTAAGTATAACATAGCTTGCAGCAATGTTCTTAAACTATTTTGAATTTTTTTTTTTTAATCATCTGGTATAGATATCAGTGTAACAAGTAAATATAAACAAGTAAAAATTTAACTGCTTCATTAATAAATTCATAAAGAGAAAGTACATTTTTTTGGATAATGTATTTTTCATGCATCCATATGTCTCTCATGTATTGATTTCTATCACAGATTTTTTTATAAAACGATATTAATTTGATATTTGTTTAAAAATATATATACATAAGGGTGTTCCAAAAGTCAGGAGCTATAGGCAAAAAATGTATTTTAAAGTTTTATTAAAGTAAATGGTCAAATTGATGGCTTTAAACTTTGTGACACTTATATATACTCTGAATACAAGGACATTGAACATTTCTTAACATTTTTGATTTTGTTACATGCAGAGATGATTTCCTTTAGTACAAAAATTGTTCCAGGTCTGTTTTGATAGAATTTTGATTTCAGAAAAAAGTCAAGTGATGTTAGGTCTGGACATTTAGGAGGCCTTCTATTGGTAGTTTTGAAGGCATCTTGGATCTGAAATTTAAAAAATTTCAATTTTCTCATAAGGAAAAATGCCTGTGGATCCAATCTTTTGGGATAACATGTATATAATAATAGTGGAAGATATTTATTACATCTTGTCCCATTATTTGGATATTTTATTTACTAATTTTCAGTTCAACAATTTAGATCTCAGTTTCATATTAAATATCCTATTTTATTTTGATGTCTTAAAAAGTATTGCAGTTCTCCAATATTGAGTTGTTTAATATATAAAATAATTTTCTGTCATAAAAAGTATTGAAATCTTGATCTGTTTGTATATTTAATGAAATAATAAGATAGTAAAGTTGATGATCTGTAGAATATTGTTGTTTAAATGTTATGCTATTATAAGATAAATTAGATTTTACTAAATAATTTATATTCATTGTTGTACATAAAATATATTTATAAAAAAAATAGTAGTAATAAAATTTTTTAAAAATTTATATTAGTACAGTAAATGAAAATGTCTTCCATTAACTTATTAGAATATTTAAATTAAAGTTTTGTAATACTTCAAAAGAAATTTATTTATTTTTTAATTATTACAATATAGACTTATTAAAAAATCATTCAGAATTTTTAAATTATTATCAATCACTATTCTATAAGAATAATCTATAAATTTCATCAATAAATTGTAAGTTTCTGTTTCAAATAGTAATCCTTAATAAATAAATAATTAAGGATAACTATTTGAAACAGAAAATGATTCCGTAATTTTTATTATTGGAAACATTTTCAAGTCATCTCTGTTGAGATATATATGAAGGACATGGAGGATGTGTCTTCCATTTTGACTTTAAAAATATCCTCTCTCTCTCTTCAAACACTGTAACATTCTTCTTTTCAGAACAGTTTGTCCTCCATTCATAATTATTTATCTGATAATCTTATCTTAGTTTATAAATTGATTTTATTTCAATTGGAAGCTGCTGTTCTATTCTAATTTTGTTTTAAAACTAGCATGATGTGATGTATGCATGCATATCATTTAGAATAATTTATGAATCCATTGTTTAATTTATAGAATGTATAAACATGAAGATCATTACTTAAAAATTATTGGAAATGTTTGTTTATAGAATAAAGTACTTGCTCTTAATATTAGTTTTGATTTCTTAATGTTATCAATTTTGAGAGAAGTTGAAGGTAAAAATAGCTGATGATGAACTGGAATGATGATATGAGAATGTTTCTGATGATAAAGAATATGAACTTCTATGTTTGAATCTGTTGTTTTTTGGTATGATTGGATAAATAGAAATAATTATAAATCAGAAGTAAATGTATAACTCACTATAAAGACTCATAATTCATAAATGAAGAAATTATGATTTACTTTGAAAAACTTTAATAGATCCTTTTTATAAGATTCAAGCAAACACAGGAATTAAATTTGCTTCATGTTAAATGTATGTTTTGCAAATTTCATAATACTGAGTAATGAACTACATTAAACATTTTGTATTTAAACATTAATATAAAATTTATAAATAATTATAAGAGGAAGAAAGATAAACAGCAATTTTTAAAATGATAGTAAAATTTTAATTTATTTTATTAACAACCAAAAATATATTATTCCATTAAAAGGGATAACTATAAAGTAATAAATAGAAGTAACTGTAATGATGTAATTTAGTTTATGAATTTTATAAAATATCAAACTAGACTTTTGTAATGTTATAGTTACTGATTTAAACTTAGAAAAATAATAAAATTTAATCAATTTTATTATATTGCACTAGTAAATTTTTATGTAAATAGTTTTGAGGTTTCAAATCGGAACACTTTATATATAGAGAGATTCATTCTACAATGTTTTTTTACACTCTGGTAATACTAATCTTATCAATAAATTCATTATCATTACAATTATTTTACAAGAATTTTTTCTTTAACATTATACTATGAAACTTAACAAAATATTGACTTTTAGTTAATAATTTACATGAAATCTGTGTAAATGAAGTATTTATTTGCTTACTTATAAAGATGATAAATAATTCTGTATATGACTATCATCAATCTTCATTTGATAATCAATTATTGAATATCCATTTTACATGAGAATCTCTTTATTAAAATTCACAAGTTCAGAAGAAACACTAAAATTAGACTAAAAGTATCTTCATGGTATGTTCTTTTTCACACCTTGGAATTGAATAATGTATCTGTAGTCTAAGGAGAGCTACAGCAGAGTTGATCTTTAAACTGAGCTTTTTTTTCTGTTTCAATATGCAAGTAGTGATAAAAATTCCTTTGATGATTGTACTATAGTGGAGTCAAAATAAAGGTTAATTCCACTTTAGTCCTCAGACTACATTATTCAGTCTTGAAGTGTGAAAGGGAACAAGCTGCAAAGACACTTACTTTAATTGGGCTACAATTTTTTTCAAATTGTACACCTATAAATTTCCATTGTTATCCATTTGTGTGTCTGTCTGTCTGTCATTTCGTAATCTCAAGAACAATGTTAGATAGATGAAAGTCAAGACCAGATATGGAAAACTTAGAAGCAGGAGGCCCCAATTAACTATGTATAAACATCTGGTCTAGACTGGAAGTCACATGATTTCAATTCAAAAATTTTCCCTGAATGGAGTTACACAGATGACTGGCATGACACTGTTGTTATCAGAAAAAGTATGATGTACAGTACAAGGGCAAGACACTAGTAATTTGAGATTGAGAACATATATTTTAAATTAAATAAATTAAGAATATGATTAAAAATTGAAACCCAACATTGTGATGATGTTACAATAATTTTTGTTTGTTTTAATGTTAATTCTGAATTTGTGAATTTTAATTACAGTATGATAATCCTGGAGTTTATCATCTGTATCATAATCCTGGAGTTTAAATTAATATTGCTTTTATATTAAAATTTA
>NW_019388007.1:0-9957 GCF_000671375.1 Centruroides sculpturatus
AGAGAGAGAGAGAGAGGATTAAAATACAAAGAATATAAAGAGATCTGGAATGAATCATGAAGAATATTGAGAAAAACCAGAATAAAGTGTAGAAAATATTGATAAAGACTAGAATAAAGCACGAAGAATATTGATAAGGACCGAAATAAAGCATGAAGACAATTGATAAAGACTAGAATAAAGCATGAAGACAATTGATAAAGACTAGAATAAAGCATGAAAAATATTGATAAAGACTAGAATGAAGCACGAAGAATATCGACAAAGAATAAAGCGTGAAGAATATTAATAAAGACCAGAATAAAGCATGAAGAGTATTGCGAACCAGAATAAAGCGTGAAGAATATTAAAAGTATGCCAGTGACTCACAGTTTTATTCTTCAACCTCAGAGATAAGAATGGAAACGGTTGTTGATATAAACATTTGTTGATCTCACGTTTAACTGCGATTAAAATTGTTACATATACACATTCCACATGAAATATTTAACAAATAAATCAAAATAAATTTATACATCTGCATATTTACATATCTTCAAACTATAAATTTCATTTTTAAAACGCTTAAGCTAAATTAAAATTAAAAAAAAAATTACTCATCCGATAAATTTTAAAATAATTTTCGCAATGTAAACTAATATAGCAAGAACATTTTAGGTACCGCGAAAATAAGATTTATGGCCAAAAACCTATAAAAAAAAAATCATAAAATGCCAGAAGAATTTAAATAAAAATCCTTGTTTAAATTCTTCTCGCATTTAATAATTGATTTACGGTGTTAACAGATTTTTAAAAGTATTCGATCGATAAAAACAAAAACGTGGATCTTGAACAGTCTCTTAAATCAAGTTTATGAAGAACTGCAACAGATAAAACCACGCGAGAACAACCAGGAAATTTCATTTTAAAAACCCGTCATAGGTTGGAATTTTTAAGGATTTTTTTTTATGCTAATTGAGTACTTATTAAATTCTCTAGGAATATTTCCTAGTTGCATTTAAACGCGCCGTTAAACGGTACAACAGTGGCAACGCGCAAAATTTACACGATTTTATAATCCGTGTAAGTGCCAAAGAGGATTTAAAATTTCGAATTTAAATTATTTTAAAAGCTTTAAAATATAATAAATACCATTTAAACTGCAATTTTGAAGCGTGAATATTCGACGAAGCTGCACTTAATAGGATTATCGACCGAAGAAGATTGGTAGAGGGGAGATTCGAACGGCTCACACATTCGTGGCAATAGAATGAGGTGATCTGGTCAGGGCCACGATCCGACCGACATTTACCCTCAAACAAACCTGTTACGTTTATTGTGTACACGGAATCAAGAAGAAAAAAGCATAACATTCGTACAAACAGTATAATTCGGTGATAAAACCGATTCGATATTACGCCACTAATGATTTATTAATGTATGATTAATTTGGTGGATTTAGGCTCCTTTCCATGCGTACAGATGGTAGATCGGTCTTACTAATGCCTGTTCCCTATGGTGACTGATTTCCATGCAGTTCTGTTGTGTGCCATATATTTTGCAGAATGATAATGGTGTCAGATCAGCATCGTTATATATCTGCTTAAATAAGGTAGACCGCGCTCTGCCTTCCTTAAGCAGATACATCACGATGGTTAGTATCAATGTGATTGATACCATATTGATATTATACGTTATTGATGTACTAAATATTCTTTTGTTGGATAGACCTAGATGTTCTGTCAAAAAGTCCTAGTTAATTCTATAAAAATAACATTTCTAGAACACATTTCGCACACTACACCACAAAAACGTGAGTTTTTCGTTTAAATGTGAGATTTTTCCACAAGATCCTCTCATTAAAACGTTTAATGAATATCTTGGAATGCGTCACAAAAAATTATAATATCCAATCAACGAAATGGTTAAATTTCAAGGGGGAACCTTAATGAAGAGATTTACATCTTAGAATTTCATCAGTATTTAATCGCCATTTTTAAGCTAATTAGAAATAAAATTCGTCCAGTTTCTTGTAGAGAAATAAGATACACGTCGGGTACTGTGATCGAATTTTCTTAAAATTGATCGAGGTCAAGCCGTCTAGAGAGCTTTGAATTAATTACGCAGTCGTTAAAAACGCCTTCGGAATATTTCGTAAGGCATTGTTCGAGAATTTTAACTGCAAGCTTCATGCGAAATTTACTTTTGTATTAAAATTTCTTTCGTTCGAAACGTAAAAACAAACAACAAATCGCCATTAACGAGGATAAGGTTGGAGTCCCGCTGTTGCATTTCTGTGTATATTGCACTGGTTTCGCTGTTCCAAATAAAGAATTAATATATATATTTTAATTCTAAATTAATTAAAATTAATAGTAATTGTGATAAATTAACAAAAAAGTCATATCCATAGCATTTATTCTGCCACTTCTTATCCATTTGTAGTAATGAAGCTGCTTTCATGTCACACTGACATCGAATCTCTTCCTTGTGAAAATAACGGAGCAATTTCCTCAAATAACCAAAATAAAAATAAATAAATAAAAAATACACAATTTTCCGGAAAAAAGGGGGAAAAAATCCTAATCAATCAGGGAATTTTTCCTCACAAAACAGAAAAAGTTTATCCGACAGGCAATAAAGATAGCGTAATCTTTGAGATCACTGTTTTATTACGCTATATATTAATTAGAAGAGCAACATGATAAATTACAATTTCAGAAATAAACCAGATGCGAAGACATTTTGAAATAGTTTCCAAAGTTATAATTTAATAATAATGTAAAATAAATTATATTCGCTTCTGAAAGAACACGCCAAAATCAAATAATAATTCAAATTGGAGTAGGAAACGTACAAAAATATTCGAGAAATATGCTGCAAAGTTCGAAATTATTTATAAAGAATATTTTTTTTTCCAGGAAAACAACTAAAAATAAATATTTTATAATATGGTTGATGATTTCTTGAATTTTTTCTTCTTCTATGGTTACACATGACATACTAATTAGATGCTCAATAACAAATTCCTTTCAACTGTTACATTAATTTTTCCTTGTATAAAAAATTTATATCTTTACTTTTCCTGATTTCGAAATCGGTAGGAATTTTTATATATTTATTCTTCAGCTATCATATGAAGATAAAAAATAATTATACAGCATAATCGCACTTGTCATGTAGAAGTTGTAATAATAATTCATTGAATAATAAATACCAGACAACGTTTTTAATATACATTTTAAAGTCACTGATTATAGACATTTAAAAAGTCAATTTTAGGGTTTTTTTTTTAACTTTAAATATGATAAAGTTTTGTGAGATGTTTTGATGAAAAATATTCTATTCATACGTCCAATGTTTAATTTAATTTCGTGAGAATATTGAACAGGTATTGCAAAAAGGGCGCAAATATCGATCTCAAACATGTATTTAGTATGTATGTAAACCTTATATATTAATTTATAGTTTATATGTACAGTACAGTATATACAGGTATACTGAATGTAGATGTGTGTTCTTGGTTTGTGCACGTGTACATACCATAAGCATTAATACAAGCATAGAATTCACTAATTTACTGTGTTGATAGCTACCAACACAATAAATTATTATAGTATAAATCAAAACAAAATGTATGTACAATATACGTGTAAATACATATTTAGACAGTTATAAAATTTGTATTTGTATAAACTTAACGTTATGAAAGGTTCATTTATTCACGACGTTCCACATACGTTCTTAATTATTATTATAACCAAATAAAGCCATGTAACTGAATTTATATTAATAATTAAACAAAGGCAAGGGTTGTGAGTCACACACTTCTAATTCGATGCATATTCCTTCCCCAGTTACTAAATTGTATTCGTTTTTTAAATATTTTAAATATAATTTTTCCCATAGAGAAATATTTTTTTATTGTTTTTATCCGTTGGTCACTTGGCTGCTGATACGATTTTACTTTAAAATTGCCATATTTTACAGCCATTAGACGACAAAATGATGGTTTATTTTTTTTTTTTTTCTGGCCGAGTCGGATCGAAGTTAAAGAGGACCAAAAATCGAATTTCGGAAATTCGAACAGATAACTGAAATCGATCCACAAAATTCAAATCTAATTCCTTTCTTGTTATATCTGTTTTTCTGCTCAGGAAATCTCCAAACAGGAAAAAATCCTCGAAATTGATTGTGTAATCGTTCTGAAGATCGAAAAAAACAAAGCCTAAACAAAACTACTCTCGTATTGTATAATTTACGATCAGAATCGAACTTTTAATGGATTAAATTTAAAACAAATTTCGCGTAGATTATTTAATGAATCCAAACAGAAGATTCTACATTAATTTAAAATCATTAAAAGACATTTCAAATTCACTTCTAGGAGAAGCGGAGTTCAGAACATACCACAAATACCAACTGGGCCAGACTAGGTGACGACTAAACATACGCTAGAGGATTAATCTCCGATAACTGACGTCATCTCCTCTCTTACCTCCCGCCTCCATCCTTTAATACATCTGTTAAAATTTTATAATATATCTAACCAAGTTGATATTGTGACTCAAAAACTAATCTTGGATACGTTCCAATATGGACGGCGGGAGGAAAGTCGGAACATTTTAATTCAGTTACACTTTTTCTATCGTGTTTTTCGGGATATAAACGTGCCAAAAATTTCGGCAAAAAGTTCAAGTACGATAAATACCAAGTTTAAACATTTTTTTTCTTTTCCAAGAATATAAATTCGATGTATAGGCTTTTTATACGGAAAATAATGCCTAAAAATGGAACGATAATCGACTATTTACAATGAGCACGGATAACGATCGATGCTGGATTTATAACGCTACAGAAAAATTCAATCTCGAATTCTTTCAAAATATCTCCTTTCAACCCATCTGTATGATTCCCATATGTAACATGTGATGCAGTAATTGGTGCATTAAGGGGGCAATACCATTCAAGTAACCGAGCTAAAATACGATTTTAATATAACAAAGCTTACTCCTCTCGCTGTCCCCATTAAAATTAATGCTTTTCTACTAAATTAATTTACAAAACACAAACCCTGATTATAAATACAGCGGCGTTAAAAATTTCTTAGTTTAACTGTACATGTACCAGTATTATTCTATTATTTTATATACGTGATTTATTCACGAATTATGTATAATTTTTAATATCTCGTAAGCTCATTTAACAAACCGAACAAACTATAATTTAAACAGAAAACTACGTAATACAGTTTAAACTACGACGACCTTCAAATGCCTGCTTCTAAGAGTACACCCGGTTATTTCTGGAGTAGATCAATACAGCCACCTCTTCTGAACTTTGAATAAAGCATCAAATACACAGGTAAACAATCTCATAAAAGCAACCACTTCTCACACATTATACATATTATATATTATATTATATTAAAAACTTGTCATATCCTGTTTAATACAACACATCTCTAACGTTACAACGAATTTACATAAGCTGAAAATTCTTTATAATGTACTGAAATTATCTAATTTGCATAACTTGGCGAGTCATTAACATAATGAATATGGAAAGATTTTGATGTTCTGTATTAAAAAATTCGATATTATAGTGATAAATATGGAATAAACTGAAGTTTTGTTAGTAAAATTTTATAGAAGAAATTCATTTATACATGCAAATTATATGAAACTTAAAAATTAACTTGAATTTGGAGAAAAATATTAAAATATAATCGAATTCTTGCTTATAAAATTATTTAAAAGACTAATTTTGATGGATTAATCAATATACATAAGTACAGTACACTATATTAAACATCCATTGTATAACAGTATCATACTTGCTTGTAACAGTAATTAGTTAATTCATTATTATAGAATATATTATAACAGAAAAATACAAGAATTAAACTAAATTTTAAGTAATAAAATCAATTTTTAATCAATAAATTCGGTCACGGTATGAGTTACTTTTAGGTAATTTTTAATATACGTACATATAGGCAAATTAACTAAAAGTAACCTCTACTATCAATTTCAACATTACAGAAGCGCGCAAAACTCCTACACTTAGCTTATGTTATACACGTAAAAAAAACAAAACAAATACAATAATAATCCTGACGAAGGCGTAGGATCGCTTAAAGGAGTGAAAATACTTACAGTTCGACATCTTCCATTTATTTCCATGATCGCTGTTTCCATCCCTATTGGGTACAGTATTGTTATTATCCCAAATATGTCCTCCCTTCATTTCCGCACTCGAAATATACACACTTATATATATATATAAAAGAGGAAAGAAAATGGATCAATTTCTACATGGATCGTATCAAAATTGAAGTCTCGTACAAACACATATACGAATATCCAAGGGTAGGAGGCAAGAGTCGGCACTGCAGAGCGTACAATGACGCAGGCGCAGTTTTAGTATCGAGAGCGCCACAGCCGTTCACAGACCGCAGTTTCCTGGATATTCCCATTACGCTGTACGTTTTCCTTTTGTGAGGCGATTTTTTTTTTTTTAATCGTCTTTAATTATCGACGAGAGTGCTGTTTATTATTTAATTATATCGTCTCCTGTTTTAAATTTATTTTAATTAATTTTTAAAATAAATTTAATACATAAATTGATCACTCGTGTGTTGTTGTGTTGTGTTTGTGTATTGATTGAATGAGGTATAATGGATATACGATTTTATTTATTATTTTATTTTCATTTAGGAAAAGGAAGTTGAATAAAATTACAAAAGATTGAAATTAAGAATTAAAGGTTAATGATCTTACAATTAAAACAAAATCGTATTAGCGAAAAAAAAAAAAACAGGAAGAAAATCACTCTTGATAGTGTTTTTTTTCGGGGAAAATCTTACTTTTTTTTCCTTTTTTTTAAGGGTAAATATGGGTATATTTCGTTCTATTTTTATATATCATAAATTTCTACACTACGTTCGATAATTTTGATGTTTCCACATGTTTAAAGAGAGCGCAGACTACCTAACCCTCCAATATTAAATGATCCTTACTTTCATATTTTTTTTAACACAAGATTTCTTCTTTATCCTGTAAATTTTTATGGCAATGGGGAAACAGGCAGACCATTAATATTATATACAGTCTGTGCCCGACTTTATCTGTGATAGATCGTATAAGAAAGAAATGTCATTTGATATGAAAACCGAGATGAACAAATCTAAATTATGGAAGAATTTTAAAAATTTGAATTAGGAAAAAAAAAACACAGGTTTAAGATTATTATTTAAAGTTAAAATTATTAATCTTAATAGTTTATTAATGCTAAATATCCATAATGATGCTTGAATCTATAGTTTCTAGTAAAGAAATCAAGGCAAAGAATCATTAATTATTCAATTAAAATTTAATGTAAATGATGAATTTCACCTAATTACTATTCATTTTTTAATTTTATTGACAATTCTAGAAAATATTAACAATTTATTTAAAATTTTCAAGGCACTTTTAATATAATAATAATCGCTAAATTACTTATACTGAAGTGTGATGCCAAAGGCGTAACAAGGTGAGATAAGGCCAAAAACAGTCATAAATGTGGTTCCCCTCTTTCCGAAAGTCATTAAAATACATGAATAAGATCAATAAAACAAATAAAAAAATTCGATTTTTTTACAATTACGTTTTCTGCATTAAAAACTAAATTTTGAGGGAGGCCTTTTATGACGGGGTTTGGGGGAAAATATATCCCCCTGTAGTGTCTATAGAATATAAAATATAATTAATTATATAAAGTTAAATTTACATTATTAAGGAATTCGGAGGAAGTTTATATTGATTAAAACAATTACTCATATATTACGTCACAAATATTTTCGATAAGGACGAGTTAAAGTGTGAATTGAGGAATTTCCGGTATTTATCAGAAGTATAAATGAACTTCGTTGTTAAAAATAAATTAATTTTAAAATTTTATAATCTCTCGTACACAAAAATAAGCTAGAAAACAATTTTTTGAAAATAAATTTTTAAAATTTAAAGATTTAATATTTAAAATTAAAAAAAATTAAAATTGAATAAAAACAGCTCACATTGTAAGACTATAATTTTCATAGAATTGTTATTTTTACGTTGTAATTTATTCTAAGAATATTTTGATAATAATTTTATATAGTAAAAGAATTTTTCACGTATATTTCTCGTATTTAGGGGGTGGCCCAAAAGTCGGTTAACCGTGTTCCAGGTACATTCGTCAATACAAACTGTAAACTGGGTTTAGAAAATGTTTTCGTCTTCTACAAATTTGTTACAAGCATGACAAAAAATGCGATTTAATTATATTTTTTAATTGTATTTAATTCTTAATTTAATGGTTAATTGATTTTTGGACCATCCTCTTCACTAGAAACTGGAAAACCTTATATGAAAAAGAAAGTAAATTTATTATATAAAAGAATATTTTCCAAAGACATAGCCTAAAGGTTTATGACTAAAAACAAAATGTCATCCTAAAAAAAAAAAATTAGTCCACTTGACAACCAACAGATGGCGGCACATTTTTTTTCTTTCGAAAATAATCGATACAACTATAGAATTTTTTAAGTCATTAATTTTAAAATTATCTTTTCCATAATTTATTATTATTTTTTTTATGAATTTTTAATCAAATTTTATAAGATTTTCTCGTTTTATACGCCATGTTTTCGTTATAGATTATACCTGTACTTCAATTGCAATACTTTCACTTCAATCATAGAATATAAATTTCTAGAAGATTCTTGAATTTTTTTTTTCATTTTGACCAGCAAATTTAGTAAAAATAGAAAATTAATTTCTCGACTTCGCATGATTTTAACATTAATTTAATTAACCTAAATAAATGAAAACATATTTCATGTTTAAGCTAGAAAAAATAAAATAATAATTCAATTTTCTATAAATAATTGAATACTCGCATCTAATTTAATCCGTTTACATAATTTCTCTATTAAAAAGACAAATCCAGCAACGAGTTGCGTGACTTTTCCGGCAAAAAATTTAAAATTGTATACGGCGCCATCTGTTATATTTTATAAAAGACATTTTACAATATTAATTACAGTAGAGCGTCGTTTATCCGAATCAATTGGAAACTGGGGTTGTTCGGATAACTTGTTTTTCGGATAACCGATCACGTATGAAAAATATATTAACCTACCCCGTGTTGAAATTTTTCTCCGTTGCGTGTCGCTTCGCGTTGAATTTTCGTCGATATTAAGTCTAACGAAAACTTTTTAAAATAATAATCGCGGCTATTGTATCGTTAAAAATTATTTTTTTATTTTGTACAAACAAAATAAATATATTGAAAAATATAAAAACCAAAAAATTATACTTTAGAAGTTGATCTAGTATCAAAAACGTTCGATTCAGCACGACACAGTCCTCAGAAAAAATCACACAAAAGTGCCAGTGCTGCCATCTAAAACACACACACCAACAACAAAAAAATATTGGAGTAGCCCAAGATATAGCCAAAGATTGCTGCGCCACNATCTAGTATCAAAAACGTTCGATTCAGCACGACACAGTCCTCAGAAAAAATCACACAAAAGTGCCAGTGCTGCCATCTAAAACACACACACCAACAACAAAAAAATATTGGAGTAGCCCAAGATATAGCCAAAGATTGCTGCGCCACGGCACTAGCGAAAATTTAAATTTGCCAACCGGAATGCTTTCGGATAACCGATTTTCGGATAAACGACACTCTACTGTATTATAAAACGACAAAAAGCTTTTCAGGGTTCAGATGAGTTTTATAATAAAAAAATATTGTAAATGCTAATAATGAAATAAAATCTTCATTAATTCCGACCCCATTCGAGATATGACACATTTGATTCTCTATTCTCCTCACCCCATTGACCTTTAATCATGAAAATTTAACAGCACCAATGCCCCTAATACACAAAAATCCCTGCAAAATTTCAGAAATTTTCGACAAAAGGCACAGGAGTTATTAATTAAT